>NW_006409078.1:515814-529867 GCF_000296735.1 Chrysochloris asiatica
TGCTTTATTAACTAAGCAAATAATTTTGACTATGTGAACCATGGAAAATTATGGATAACGTTGAGAATAATGGGCATTCCAGAACGCTTAATTTGTGCTCATAAGGATTCTGTACATAAAACCAAGAGGCAGTTGTTTATACAGAACAAGGTGATAGTTGTTGTTATTGTTAGGTGCTGTCGAGTAGCTTCTGACCCTTGTCTACCCTATGCACAACAGAACAGAACACTGCCTAGTCCTGTGCCAACATCACAACCACTGCCATGTTTGAGCCCATTGCTGCTGCCACTATTCTAGTCCTTTTTGTTGGAAGTCTCCCTCTTTTTCTCTGACCCTCCACTTCACCAAGAATGATATCCTTCTCTAGGGACTGATTACTCCTGATAATATGCCCAAAGTATGAGATACAATGTTTGACCATCTTAGCTTGTAAGGAGCATTTTAGCTGTCCTTCTTCCATCACAGATTTGTTTGTTCTTCTGGCAGTCCGTGGTATTTCTAACATTCTTCTCCAACCCCATAGCTCATATGCATCAATTCTTCTAGGGTTGTCCTTATTCATTGTCCAGTTGCAACATGCATGTAATACATCGTTTTATTTCTTGACTGCTGCTTCCATGAGTGTTGATGGTGGATCCAAGCAGCATGAAGTTTTTGACAACTTCAATCTTTTCTCCATTTATCATGATGTTATTTATATTGAATGGCTTAAAATCAGGACAAGTGTGCACCAGAACTGTTTGGTTTTACTATACTTATGTAATCTGTTGGCTGAATGAATAACCAGAGAAGCTGGATTATTTGAAGGATCATTTGGCATTAGGATTGAATGAACACTCATTTTCAACCTGTGATTTGCAGATGATAAAACTTTGATTGCTTAAAGGAAAGAAGACTTAAAGTACTTACCAAGAAAGAGCAATGGCCACAGCCTTCAATATGGATTGCACTTCAAAGTAAAAGCACAAACCCTCACAAATGGACCAATAAATAACATCAAGATAATTCGAGAAAATATTGAAGTTGTCAAATAATTCATTTTTCTTGGATTGACAATTAGCACTCGTGTAAGCAGCACTCAAGAAATTAAACAATGTATTACATGAGGCAAATCTGCTGCACAAGACTTCTTTTAAAGTGTTTAAGAATGAAGATATCAGTTTGAAGACTAAGTTGCACCTGACCCAAGTCGTGGTACTTTCAATGACTTCATGTGCATGTGAAACTTGAACACTGTATAAGGAAGACTGTAGAAGAATTGATGCATTTGAGTTATGGTTTTGGAGGAAAATATTGAAAGTACCATGGGCTGACAGAATAACAAAGAAATCTGTCTTGCAAGAAGTACAGTCAGAATGCTCCTTGGAAGCTAGGACTTTGTGTCTCATATTTTAGCCATGTTATCAGGAAAGACTAGTATATCATATTTAGTAAAGTGGAGGGTCAGTGAAAAAGAGGAGTCCTCCATTGAGATGGATTGGCTTAATGGCAGCAACGATGGTCTCGGGTGTAACAAGGATTGTGTGGATGTCCTTGGGCTAGGCAGTGATTTGTTCTGTTGTGAATAGGGTCACAATGAGTCAGATCTGAATCAATGGCACCTAACAACAGCACCAAGATATATGCTTTGAACAAAAATTGCTTTTGTTCCTTTTTTAATACAGCAACAAATTTGGACCTTTTGGATAGTAGTGTAAAAGGCTAATAAAGAACATGGGTGTTGTTAAGTGCCACAGAGTCAGTCTGACCCATAATGACCTTGAGTCCTGGTGTGGTGCTGTAGGATCAAGGTCAGTTTGAACTGCAAGTTCTGCTCCTCAGAAACCCTGTACAGGGTAGCTATGAGTTGGAATTGACTCAAAGGCACTTATCAACAACAACATAGGATATCCAAGGAGCAGTTGGTGGGTTTGAAGTGCCAACCTAATAGTTAACAGACAAATTCTCATCCTACCATGCCATACCAGGCCCAACAAACACATACATAAAGAAATTCTACTCATTTGCCTACATTAAAACACATATTCAAGAGAGTGAACAATAGCGTTGATTTTCAGGTTCTATTATATACAAATATTGTGTGGAAAGCAAATAAACAAATAAACACAATATTTATATATAATAGAACCTAAAAATCAACACTATTGTTCTCTCTCTTGTGTATATGTTTTTATTCTAGGGAGACTGTCTAAGTGACTATTTGTAGGCAGTCTCTGGATTACAAAGAAACACCAGATTTATAGGCAACTCCTACTTGCCTTTATAATGTTATGTAAATTTGCCCTCACTTAGAAACAATTGAACCAATTCCTACTTGCAACAAATTCTTCATCACAATCACCTTCACTTGCTGCATGTTAAGCTTTTATATGATTTAAAAGGCTTCTAACCTTTTCTTGCACTAAAGTAAGGCTAAATAAGGCCTATATGCAACTCTGGATTTTATCTAAAAAATTCGTAAAGACACAAGAATGGATCTCATTTGTACCCTGGGGCCTACCTGTGCAAGGTAGGGGACAACTATGTCCAGATATTTTGGGGAACAGAATCTTGTAGTAATGTGAAAATTTAATAGAGTGATGTTATTTTTGTTTGCCATCAAGTCGGTTCCGAACTTTAGCGACCCTGTACAAGGTTCCCAAGGAGCAGCAGTTGAACTTGAACCACCAACCTTGTAGTTCAAACCGACTTTGCAATCTAGCATGTTAGCCCACAGCACCACACCAGGACTCCAATTAAGTGATGTTGTTGTTGTTGTTAAGTACCTTGGAGTCAGTTTTGACTCATAGTGACCCTGCACAGGGTTTCTGAGGCTATAAATCTTCACAGGAGCAGAATGCCTCATCTTTCTCCCATGGAACCACTGGTAGTTTCGAACTGCTGACCTTGAGGTTGACAGTCCGACTTGTAACCACCATGCTACCAGCGCTCCTAGGGCACTTCTATTTCCTGACTCTAACTATAATAACCACATAAAACATTTGGACTTTAACAATAATAACCATGTGAAACTTTTGGACTTCAGATTCATCATCTTTACAATGAGGTGTTTATGTTAGGTGATCCCTAAAATACCTTGAAGTCCAAATTATGACTTCAGGAAATATGATGAGGTAAAAAAATGACACATTTTATAAGTACATCACTCTATCTTCAAAGCAGAGGAGTGGATTTAGGTATACATATTTTGCAGATAGACCAAAAGGTAGAACAGGAATTCATACTGTGTCTTAGAAATCTCATTGCTTCCAATTTTTTCAGATTGTTGTGAAATCTTGTCCCTCTAAACTAGATAGTAAAGGTAATGTTAATTTTTTATCCCCCAGATGGCAGTGCAACATTCCTAGTTTAGAGTGGTTTGGTCTTGTGCTCTTGAAAATGGCAATACAAGCTTGTTTCTGGTATGTTTATATGCCAGGCTTACTCCTTTTGGAGGAAATATGCTACGATTCTAATCAAACAAGACTTGAGCAATAAGAAGCAAATAGTTCACTCTGAAGCAACTACAGCAGCTATCCATTTCTGTATCCTCCTGCAGTACCATGCCAGTAAACAGCAAGTAAAATAATCACCCAAAGCCATCAAACCAAAA
Organism: Chrysochloris asiatica; assembly: GCF_000296735.1. Classification (NCBI taxonomy): domain Eukaryota; kingdom Metazoa; phylum Chordata; class Mammalia; order Afrosoricida; family Chrysochloridae; genus Chrysochloris; species Chrysochloris asiatica. The sequence continues at coordinate 519,407 of NW_006409078.1, forward strand.
ACAGAAGTTTAAAGAATTTTTAGGTGTTATAAAACTACTTATATTTAAGATTTTAATTTCACATGTTGTTTTATCAGAGTTTGAAAGCATTTACTGAATGCAGTAGAATTAACAGCTTAGCAATTGCTTTCAAAAGATACAGATGAAATGGACAATGTCCACCATAGTTCTGGTGTGACACTGTAGGATAAGAACTGGACTACTAGACTGCTAATCTCAACTTTGATGGTTCAAACCCATTAGCTGCTTCTTGGAAACCTTATACAGGGTTGCCAAGTGTTGGAACTGATTCAATAAAACTAACAAAAGACTGCTTACACTATTATGGGTGCTAGCACTTGCTTATAAATAATATGAATTATGAACATGAAAAAATAGCTAGGAAAGTGGTTGTATTTTTGCATTAGGAAAAAAAGACAATGAAACTATTTGGATTAGAACAATGACTTGCTATTTGTATAATGATAAAGCAGACTAGAGTCATTTAAAATTGCTGCATACATTAAATAAATTGTTTTATAGGCTCATAATACTAAAAGAATATTCACTAGTAAACCTCTGGAAGTGAAAAGATAAAGTCAAAAAACAAAGTCTGAGAAGACTTTGAAGAACCATCTTGAAAATAAATCATTCATTTTGACAGGTTTTGGAAAGTGGTTGGAGCTGGTTTTAAAACCATCCTTATGTCTGGAGACATAAACCTGATTCCTTTGTATTTAGGTCCAATGAAATATTCTCTTCAGTTTCACATTTCCTAGTCAGAAAAGGAATTCATGTTACAGAGATTGTGAGTAATAAAAATAAGTTTTTTTTTTTCTTTTTTTTTAAAAAATAACTGCATAATTTGTATTATTTTATTTGATCTGTTTTTTATGAATTACCTCAGTTACCTAGGACTGCTGTAACACAAGTACCACAAGTGAGTGGTATTTAAGAACTAATAATTTTCTTACAGTTCATGAGACTAGAAGTCAGACTCCATAGCATTGGCTCTAGAGGAAGGCTGTTCTTGTGGGCTCAAGGGAAAGTTTCTTTCATTCTCAAGGTCTGTAGCTCTGTGGCATTCCTTGGTTCTTCGGCTATCTTTAAGTAACATGTATTTTTCCCATTCATGCTTACTGTGTCTATGTGTGTGCTTCTCCTTGTACCTGATCAAGTTTAGGACACACACTACACTGTGAGTATCTTGTTAACATAACAAAGAAAACTCTATTTCCAAACAGAATTACATCTATAGGTTTCAGCGCATATTTTGGAGGGGAACCCAATTCAATCCATAACATGAATTGAAAGTCTACGTTTGCTAGAAGCATACCAGATGAATAATCACAGTATACAATCTTGTAGCCTTCTGTAGAGTATAAAGTTTTCTAAACATGGTATTCTTCCCTATGTAATTCTATTATGCAAAAATACATATGAAAACTGTAATATTCTAATCATGACTTAGAACACAAAGTAAAATAAGATGCATGTGCTTGTAATAAGCTTATACGCAGTTGGAGAAATAAACAAATTGCCAATATCCATTGAATGAACAGGCATTGTAAAAGAGTTAGCTTGGTGAGGACTGTAGCTCTAGAGCCAGACAGAGAGCCAGGATTAAAATCTTGGGTCTGTCTCCTAATATTTTTGTGGCTTTGCTTAGGCTATTCATGTCTCTGTTCTTAGGTTTCTTTATAAAGGAGATGCTAGTAGGAATACCTACCTCATAGCATTATTGTGAAGAACAAATGAGTAAATTAAGCAAAATGCTTAATCTATCACATTTTTACAAAAAAATTTAAAAAATTAAAAGACTCTGGGATCCAATGTAGAGGAATATCAGGTAAGGAACTAAGATTTGAAGTAAGCCTTCAAAGATTTTCTTTTAAGAATTGTCAACAATTTATTAAATGAAGAGGATGAGAAAGATACTTCAGCCAAAGACATTAATATGCTACAATGTTAAGGGAAGAGACAATAACTTAATTTCACTGCAAATGGAATAAAGGAGATGGAAAACATAGACCTAAACAAATATGTTAAGGACAATTTGTCTTAGGCTAATCAGGAAATGTTTTCCCTTAAAACCATGGAAATTCACTGAAGATTTTTACTAGGGATTGACGGGCAGACTTAGTAAACATGTCTTTCTGGTAGCTATATGAAAGAAAAATTGTCAGAGAAGCAGAAAAGAGAGAGATTGGAGATGACAGAGATAATCTGACCTAGAATGATGAGGCAGTCATAACCATTAAATAAAAATAATAATTGTGTGGCTTGCTAACCAACTTGAAAATTACATTATCTACAAAAACAGTCCCGTTAGTACCCTGCAAATCCAGACGTTACTTGCCTTCCCTGTCCGGGCACAGATTTCTACTAAAGTCTCATAGACACACAACATTTCTGAAGCAGAGTTTCAAAATTCCATACAGACAGACTTCCATAGATCCACAGGCCCTTTATTCTACCCACTACCCACTGTAGACCCAAATGCAAATGGAATTTGAACCTTTTTCCTCAAAAAGAGAACCCAGGGGGAAGATTCAAGTGATTGAATATTAGAGGAACATTTTTTTGTTTTCCCAATTAAGCTCTTTTTTAACCTTCCCATGAGTGATAAATTTGGCAGTCAGTGAAGAGACCTGTTAGAGGGAAAAACCAAAATGCTTATTTTCTCCCTTTTCTCTTCCTCTCATTTACCCCCTATCCTGCTTCTAATCTGTTTATTTTCCTTATCCTGTTTCTAATCTGTTTCTTATCCTCCAAGACCTAGTTTTATCCACCCTTTTCCCTCCCTTCTTCCAAAAGTGAATTAAAATATTTTCACATGGTCCTCTCCTTCTCAGTTCTCACCCTTGGAGCCAGTGTTCCTCATTTAACTAAAGGACCTTGGTGTTCTGAAGAAACAATATGATCTGAAATAAAGCAACAGGCAGTCCAGATGGAATAGTGATTCTAGCTCCCTGTTGTAATTGTGGAAGAATAACCCAAATTAATACACAGTATAATTTGAGTTCTTAAATCTTCATTAGGATACGTTGAATGATAAGTCTCTGGAAGAAAAAAAACAACAACAAATGACCTCGTTTGAAGGCCTTGAGAAAGTGCTTTTCCAGTCCCCACTTTCTTCAGTCACCTGAATTTAGATTAGTTAAAGTTGTCTTGGTTACTAGTTTATAGAAACTCAATAGAGTCTTCTTTGGGGAACATGGGGGAGCTTTGTTTATGGAAAGAAATGCATTATTTAATGAGCTATGAGAAGCAAGAACTAACAAGCTGTCAGCATCCAAGCTGCTCTCTCACATCTCTGTGACCTCATAGTGTTTATTCTTGGCCCCCTGACAGGTTTTTCTCTTTGGTAGTCTTGGTTTATGTACTTTGACCCACATATGAACAAACATGGAGTCTTCAAGCTAGTAAATAGACATTTCCTCCATTCCAGAGATCAGCAACAATGGACTCCCATCTATCCAGAAAACAAGATCCTGGGCCAACTAAAGCATGCTGCCAACTTCTGGTCCAATTAGATTAAGTACTGGAATCACATAATACAGATATGGCTATAGGGAGTGTATTAGTCCTTATGTACTTTAAATTGATAGCTGTAGCAAAATAAATAATCAGTACTTTAATACGTAAAGATCTCATGTCACAACCAATGTGGATAGAGTTTCTCCAGAGACCCCACCTGACTCTTGCTTCCATCTCATGGCTTTAGTTTCTCCAAGCATGTCAGAATTCTCTATTTAGTCCTCTGTATTTGATCAGCAAATGGGTGAAAAGAAAAAGAAACTCCTTGAAAGATTCTGAGAGGTCAAACTTAGAAGAGACATTCATCACTTCCAACCCATTACTGTCAAGGTGATTCTGACTCATAGTAATAGTACAAGACAGTAGAAACTCTCCTGAGGGTTTCCAAGGCTGTAATTTTTATGGAATTAGACTGCTATATCTGTAATTTTTATGGAAGCACTGGCTGGTGGGTTCAAATTGCAGACCCCCAGGACTCCAATACAAACACATTCTCTTGTCAAAATTCAGTCACAGTGACATATCTACAAGGGATGCTGGGAAGTTCAGCCTATCCTTGAGCTCAGATGGAAAGGGAATAGGCTTGCCACAGGGAACTGTACTTGGGTCAGATGAGAAGTTGTTAGAAGGGCTGTGTTATGCATTGAATTGTTGAAGTCCTAATCCCTTCACCAATGAATGTGGTCTTGTTTGAGCACAAGGTTTGTATTTGAAGATGTTTTCTGTTCATACCAAGTGGGCTTAAATTTCTGCTGAGAGGTGTCTATAAAAGGGGGGAACATACAAAGGAACATGCTCACACTTTAGGATGACAGACCATATTTGGTGGTAGTGGTGGTTGTGTGCTGTCAAATTGTTTCCAACTCATAGTGACTCTGTATAGCGTTTTCAAGGCTGTAAATCTTTAAGTGTGCAGAAAGTCTCATCTTTCTCCCATGGAGCGGCTGGTAGATTTGAACTGCTGACCCTGCAGCTAGCAGCCAAACTTGTGGCCCACTGTGCAACCGGGGCTGCTTAGACCGCATTTGGATGTATCTAAAAGCCAAGGAATGTCAAGAAATGCCTTGCAGTATCCCAAGCTAGAAGAGACATGGAAGGATTTATCCCCTAGTGAGGGCTGAGAGAGAGCATGGTCCAACTGATGCCCTGACTACAGACTTCTGGCCTCCATCACTGTGAGACAATACACTGTATAGTCTTTATAGCCACTTGTTATGGCACTCCCAAGAAATCAAGACAGGCAGAATTGAGCACTGGGCAGATTAGATGCATTATATTAGGAAACAACTGTCTTTTTTTTTTCCCCCTGGGGCTTCAACTTTGCCCTAGTCAGATGGCTCATTTCCTGCAACCTATTTTGAATTGCTTGTATCAGTTGAATGATGTTATTTTCTGACAGCGTTCAACAGAATTAAAGAAACTATTTTACTTTCTTTCACTGCTACTCATCTAGGGTCTCAGATTGTTTATTGGTAATCTCTATTTTGTTTTAATGTCATCTCTCAGGGAGAAAATCCTATTTCAGCTAAAAGGTTTCATTTTGTAATTACATCACAAAGGATCACTTTATAAGGAAGGCATTGACTTTGAATCTGTGTCAGCTTCAATTTAAGTAAATAGGAAGCTATGGAATACATACCATAAACAACCATCTTTTTTAAGCTTAACAACCAGGAATATTTCAGCTCTCCAAGTCAACTGACAAGCCAAGGACCTGTTCATCAGTCCCATGCCTGAATAGTTCAACAAATAAATACTTTGTTCATAAAACACAAAATAGATACGATTTTTCAGATAGGAGAGAACAAGATTGTCTCTCAAAATGAGGCTCCATTATTTCAATACATCAATACATCATTTTTTTTTTTTTCTCCCTTCTCTAAACTATTCTAGCAAGACAGGCTGCTATTGCTATGTAAGCTAAACTTCAAGAAATCTATAACAATAAAACATTTGAATTACCTCTTCTGTTTAACAGAACTCTACCAGGAAATGTGCTGTGGGAGTAGAAAAGGAATCCTAGCTGTTAAAAATCATGTCAGCACATCACAGAAATGTGCTTTCCATGATTACTACCATACTAGTAGCAAAACTTTAGGAAATAAGCCTTTTCATCTCTACTTTCCCAGTTCTGCTGCTAAAGCCAAAAGTCCCATAGGTATGCATGTCAATGAAGTTCTCAAAATCATGTAGATTTGCATGATTACAACGTGCTGAATGTACATGGTGTTATGTATACAGAAATATAATGCCAAGATTGTTTATCTCTAAAGAATCCAAATACAATAATATGCCTAAACTTTTGCATTCTCTATGTCACCTAACACATCTTAAAATAAATACATCATATATCATGGTCTCAAGAAATCTTACTGGATATATAAGAGACTGAAAATACAAGGGTACCTTAAACTGTTCCTTGGGGGGAAATCCTATTATCTTTCAATTCCATTTTTCCATGAATTCTTTAAATATCCCTCATAATTGAGAGATGTTGTTTGTTTGTTTTACTTTAAAATATGAATTACATATTTAAGTGCACCACAATCTAAGACAAAGACCTGGGAAGATTTCCCCCCACTAAACTCCCACACCCAATCAATTATGAAGATTTATTAAATCTGCTTCATAAAAATCACCTTGAATCCATCCTCTACTCTTCAATTACATTGCTATCACATCATCCAATCCCCAACAGCTTTCTATTTGCTAAAACCCTTGGAAAAATAGAGGTAAAGACCTTGGTTCCTAACATCAGAATCAATTGGGAGTTATTAGAAATGCAGACTCTCAGAACCCATCCCCAAACTACTTATTATCTGCATTTTAACAAAGTCCCTAGATGATTTTATGCACATTAAATTTTGAGAAGCACTGACATGCCTTCCTGCCACCAGTCTTATTCACCTCCATTCTATTTGTGACACTGAAGCCAGAGTGATCATTATAGAATTAAAATCTGACCATGTCACTATGTTGCTTAAAACCCTTCAATTTCTTCTCTTTGTCCTTTAGATACAGTAGCAAATCTTAAAATTAAACTACAAAGTCCTTCAAGACCTGGGCCCTAGTCCCCTACTCAGCTTCATCTCATGATACTTTCTTCCCAATCCACTGCCTTCTAGTCAATTCTGACTCACAGTGACCCTATGGGGTGTTGTTGTTGTTGTCAGGTGCCATCGAGTAGGAACTGACTCATAGCGACCCCATGTACAGCAGAACGAAACAATGTCCGATCCTGGGCCAACCTCACTACCGCCGCCACACTTGACGCCATCAATGATGCCACCTGGCCAATCCATCTCGTTAGGGGTCTTCTTCTTCTTCTCTGACCCTCCACCTTACCCAGCATGCCATCCTTCTCCATCGACTGTTCCCTCAGGACAATATGTCCAAACTATGAGAGATGAAGCTTAGCCATCTTGGTCTCCAAGGAGCACTCTGGTTGCACTTCTTCCAAAACAGATCTATTGGTTCTTTTGGCAGTTCATGGCACTTTCAGTATTCTCCTCCAACACCACAACTCAAAGGCATCAATGCTTCTATGATCTTCCTTATTCACTGTCCAACTTTTGCATGCTTATGAGGTTATTGAAAATACCATGGCTTGGGTCAGGTGCACCTTAGTCCTCAAGGTGACATCTCTGATCTTAAATACTTTAAAAAGTCCCTGTGCCACAGATTTGCCCAATGTAATACGTCGTCTGATCTCTTGACTGCTGCTTCCGCGAGTGTTGATAGTTGATCCAAGAAGAATGAAGTCCTTGACAACTTCTTGACCCTATGGGGGTAGAACTTAGAAATTTTTCTGAGGCTGTAGATCTTTATGGAAGCAAACAGCCTCATCTTTCTCCAGTGGAATAACTGGTGAGTTTGAACCCTGAGCGTTTGGTTAGCAGCCCAGCACTTAACCCACTGTGACACCAGGGCTTCTCACTATTCTACAGCCATGGCAAAAAAATCATCTTTGTTCTTTGAATGTAACATTCTCTTTCCAATTGGGTTATTTCCTCTTGCTTTTCCTTGGTTTGGGATATTCTTCCCTATCTATTGTCTGTTGCAGTCCCTTCAGCCTCACTTTAAAAATCACTTTGCCAGGGACCTGCAGCATGGGGTCACTCAGGTGAGATAGGTTCTATTATAGCATCATTTTCTTCACAATAACCAATATTCTATTGCCTTCTTGAGTGTATATGTTGTTGTTGTTGTTAAGTGCTGTTGTTATTGTTAAGTTCTGACTCATAGTGAGCTTGTATGGGGTTACCAAGAAATGGCTAGTGAGTTTGAACCATCGGCCATGTGGTTCAAATCAACATTGCAGGCTAGTGCTTTATATTGTTAGCTACCATCAAGTCAGTACCCACCTCATGGTGACCCCACACCAATAGGTTAAAAATTGTTATGCTCCAAAAAGTTTTCATTAGCTGATTTTCAGAAGATTTCCAGGTCTTTCTTTCTAATCTTTCTTACTCTGAAACATATGCTGAAACCTATTCAGCATTACAATGCCACTCAAGCCTCCCATAAAAGATGAGTGATGTTTGTCCTTGAGAAGCATTGGTGAGGAATCAAATACAGGTCTCTGTCTTGGAAGGCAAGAACACTACCACTGAACGACCGCTGCCCTCTGCTTAGTGCATTCAATTCACAAAAAATGTTAATTTCTGTGAGGGAAAACACTATGTTTTGTGCAAAGCAGTATCTCCAGGATATAAGCAGATGTTGCCAACTATTGTGGTATAGTCAGCCTTTCTGGGCCCTGCTTAGATCATTTGGTTCTCTGGAACCCATTAGAATATGCCTGATCCATCTTCCCTGTGACAGCATCTCATACTTTTGAAAACAATTATTGTTAAATATGGACAGTGGTCTATATTTCTTAAAAATGGATATTTCCATTTTCCTCAGAAAATCCAATACAGGGTCACTATGAGTTGAATTCAGCTGGACAGCACTTAACAACACCAACAACAATGAAATAGAGTCCTCATGTGGTACTGTAGGATAAGCACTGGACTACTAACCACAAATTGGCAACTCAAATCCATCATCTGCTCCTTAAAAATTCTATACAGAATTTTTATGAGTAGGAAGCCACTCAGTGATGCTTAACAACAACAGTAGCAAGAAAAACAATTGAATATATTATTTTTGAGGAAGCGCAGATCATATGACCATTTAAAGGTGGGTTATATAATAAAAACTCTTATCTAAAAAAAGAAAGAACTTCGGTACCATAGTGGTTACGAGTCAGGTCAGCAGATCTAAACTGCTGCCAGTGGTTCCATGAGAGAAAGATGAGAATTTCTGCTCCTGTAAAGATTTTACAGCCTCAGAAACCTTATACAGAGTCGCTATGAGTTGGAACCAACTCCATGGCACATAACCACCACCTCCTAAAGAAAGAGATTAGAATAGATATTCTCTCAGATCCCTTGCAATTCTATGATTCCATTATTTTATCAATTCCTCTCTATGGCAAAGGTTGGCTGTTCTAACTCACTGAGGAGAAACTCAGAAGAAAGGTCTGGCAATTTGCTTATGAATGATCACAACCTTGAAAACCCCACGGAACACACTTCTACTCTATGCACATGGGGTCGCCATGAGTAGGAATCAACTTCATGGCAAATGTTTCGAATTTATTTTGCTTGTTTGTTTCTCTAAGGCAAATGGTGTTAATCACAAATGCCAGCATTAATTTACAGAGAAAAAAGATGTGGCTCATACTTGTTAATTATTATCTAAGTAGGTTTGTGCAGAGGTTGTTTTATCACTTGGTGTGATCAAAATGGCAGTAACACCAAATATTTCCTCTTTCAATTGTCACCAGTCCATAAAGTTCTCCATTAGAGTGTTATTGGTTTTTTGTTTGTTTTTAACATATAGCTTCTGCAGGTACTGATGTTAGAAATGTAGCTATCTCAAGAAAGGTAAAAGCTTTGACTATTATCCACAGTTTCTATCATGGTGTAAGGTCTTCTTGAACACGCATCCTTATAGCTGAATACAAGGGATGGAGGAGATAAGAGAGTAGTGTATCTAATCTCAACTAAAGTATTTGTTCACCAGAGGTGTTTTAGTTACTTCAATTGCAAAAATATGTCCCTCCATGTGATTTTCTCTTACATCAACTTTCATTCATTCAAAATATATCTGAGGGCCTATTAGGCGTTAAACACTTTTCTGGGTAATTGTGATATATCAGGGGTCCCACAAGACAAACAAAATAAAAGACTAAACTGCTTGCTGGTATGAAATCTTGTATTGTAGTGAAGTGTATGTAGTTCAAGGAATGAAAACATCAGCACCACCTGGGATCTGGAGAGAAAGAATGTAGTCTGCTACCCAGACCCATTAAATTACAGTCCTCAGATCCTCAAGTTATTCATATTCGTGTTTAACTTTGAGAAACACTCTTATAGTATGCTGTTCTTTTATTTCATAGGATTTCCCACATTTTAAATGATATATTTGTCAGTTTATTTGTTTTCAGCCTACTTGCCCACAAGACTATAAGCTGCTCTAGGTCAGGGATTTTCTCAGACAAAAATGGAAAAAATAGGTGAATGTCAAGAAAAACATAATTTGTTGTTCAGTTCTGCTGAGGCATAGTCTTCTGCTAACTTCTCTTGTCCATCTTTCCAGTTGATTCACTTACTGTGCAGTAGGCAAGGCAGTTTAAACCTAGTAGGAGAATTAAGCTATGTCTGTGAATTTTTTCCACCTTCTGTCTCAGTTTTATCATTTTTTTCCTTTTTTAATTTACCTACATCAACAACAGCCAAAATAACAAAGCAAAAGACGAGCATACTTGGAATAACATTTTAACAATATGAATTTTTTAAGTATGATTTGTTCTTCTTACTATGTGCGACATGTTGTTGTTAAGTGCTGTTGGGTCGATTGTGACTCATGGTGACTCTGTACAGGGTTTCTAAG
>NW_006409078.1:530250-531751 GCF_000296735.1 Chrysochloris asiatica
TTGTGGTTCGCAGTCTACTGCTGCTCCTACAGCACCACATCAGGAAATACATATGTAAAATATGTAACTATTTGTAATTTTAATGGTTGAAAAAAAATCAACAGAAGAATAGTTTGTAACACATAAATATGATAGTGAAATTCAAATTTCAGTGTCTGTAAATAGTTTTAATGGAACAGCCAGGCTCATTTGCTTCATATTATGTATGTTGTTGTTGTTAAGTGCCGTCAAGTTGATTCTGACCCATAGCAACCCTGTATAGGGTTTCCGAGGAACAGCTGGTGAGCTTGAATGTGTTTTCAAATTATGATAGCACTTTTGAGTATAGAGACAGAGACCATGTGGCCTCAAAACCAAAAATATTTACCTTTGTAAGATCAGTTGCTAACTACTGCTCTGTGGTAGCATTGTCCAATAGAAATATAACATCAGGCACAAATGTGAGTCACATAGGCAACTTTGAACTTTGTAAAAGCCGTATTGAAAAAGTGAAGAGAAACAAGTGAAGTTAATTTTAAAGATATGTATTTTAGTCTAATATAGCCCAATAATTCTTTCTAGCATATAAGTAAATGGAAAATTATTAATGAGATATCTTTAACTCCTTTTTTGTACTAGGTCTTCAAAATGCAGTTTTTACTTTACACTTCGAGGACACCTTATTAGAATTGCACATTTCAAGGACTTAAGAAACACATCTGCTAGTGGCTACCATATTGGACAGAACAGGCAGAACAGCTTTAGAGTAAGTAGTTTAAAGCTGAATAGTTTAATTTATCTTAATTATAGGTATGGAATTAAAAGGCATAATATTAAAATTAAATGCTACCAGTCATAGGGATATGGCGGAAGGAAATTATACCTCATGGCTAAAAGTAACTCTTCTCTGGTCCGTCAAAGAAGCCTAATATCATGGGTACATGGGAAATAATATTACAAATCAACAGTGTATCCACTTTGGGTCTTCAAGGTTAGTTCACATTACAGAAAAAAAAATTATTTTTAAACCTTTCTAGAGAGTAAAGCAAAATCTTGCTAGAACAAGATGATTTGCCAGGGGAAAAAAGGATGGATTTAATTTGCAGGTTAGATTTTCTGATTGCTCCATAGAACTGAATGGCAAAAGAAAAAAAAAAAAAGTCCAGGGAAACCCCATCTAAGAAGTGTAAATATGTGTAACATAGTCTATTAAGAATCACATGTGTATCTTGTTAAAATGTATGTATTCTGATTCAGTATATCTGGGACATTAGTACAAACTGTCAGAAGAGGATCATACTGGAATGAACAAATTCAGGTTAATGACTTCTAATTCTGGCTATTTTGTAATGCTGGTTAGCTCAATTTATATTTCTCCATCTCAATTTCCCCATCTGTTAAATGGGGATAACAATGATCAAATAATAAGCACTATGTAAGCAGGTAGCGTAGTGGTTACGAATTGGGCTGCGAACCTTAAGGTCAGCGGTTCGAAACTACCAGCTGCTCCGCGGGAGAAAGA
>NW_006409078.1:532391-534342 GCF_000296735.1 Chrysochloris asiatica
AGATGAGGCTTTCTACTCCCATAAAGATTTACACCCTCGGAAACCCTGTACAGGGTCGCTATGGGTCGGAACCGACTCGACGGCACTTAACAACAACCATGTTAGCAGGAGGTGGAAATAGTCTGTTTTGGCTGTGTACTTTTAGATGTAAAGAACATGATGTTGCCTTTGTGCTGTAGAAAAATACAGAAAATGTCCTTTGTTATTTAGCAACTCAGATGTTTTTCTTGCTCACAAAAATCCAACTTTCCTTAATTGAGTTTAGCAACAAATGGGCATCTCCTTCAGGTAAAACCTGCTTCATAACAAAAATAAAAGGATCTGACATTCGCTGGGACAGTTCCCAGCTCAGTCCAGGGCATTAGGGGATAATTCGATGAAAGATATACAAGGTCTGTGAAGGCAAAGAATAACTTCTAATTGTATGTAGCAACAAATTTTGTTTTCACTGGGCAAATGGACATCAAAGAAGAGGATTTTCATAAGGAAAACTATACTCACACCTAAAGAAAATTCAAAGTTTTTGTTTGTTTGATTTGGCCCTATCTTTACTGACAAAACATATTCCTTTGTATACCATTCTTTGAGATTTTACTCGCTATGGCCCTGAGGCCAGTAATGATGTATTATTTCTACAGAGGGCAGGGAGTGTTTTCTGATGGATTAGATATCCCCCTGTGAAAGAGATCCATCATCTGTTACACTTGAGCTAACTGAAGCGAGTGTGCCTATGGCCAGTTGTCTGGAGGCACACTTTAAAGAAGAATTTAGACATAGCGTGACATGCACTTTATTTCTGAGATGTGACTGACGCCGCCACAAGAACTGTAATACAAATGACTACCGTGGAGACCAGTTACAATGAGAACAAAACAAAACCATGGGAAGGAGACCTGTGGCAATTGGGACATTTGACCATCTTCTAGAAAAAAAGTAAATTGTGAGGCCTACCCTTGCTTGTCTTAAGCAAAGAGGACTTAAAATACTTACTGATGAAGATCAAAGATCACAGCTTTCTGTATGGGTAATATCTCTATATAAAGAAAACAAAACATCTTCCCTACTGGACCAATATATAACATCATGATAAATGAAGAAAAGATTGGCGTTGTCAAAGACTCCATTTTGCTTCAATCTGCAATCAACCCTCATGGAAGCAGCAGTCAAGACATTAAATGACTTGTTGCATTAGGCAAACCTGCAGCACAAGACCTCTTTAAAGTGTTCAAGAGCAAAGAGGTCAGTTTAAGGATTAAGATGTGCCTGACTCAAACCATGATATTTCCAATATCTCACATGCATGTGAAATTTGGACAATGAATAAGGATGACCATAGAAGAATCAATGCATTTGAGTTATGGTGTTGGAGAAGAATATTGAAAGTACCATGGACTGCCAGAAGAACAAACAGATCTGTGTTAGAAGAAGTACACTAGGAGACATCAGGGTAGGTGGTCGGGTCCTCTCAATGCAGTCCCCCTTCCAAGACTGAGACTCGGTGGAAATGCACACTCGGATTGGTGACCACACACATCACCGATGGGGAGAAGTGGGGTAAAGGCAGCAATGAAGCGGCGAGCTAAGCCTTACAATATTCAGTGTGCTTCTGTGGACCCAGTTGGGGACCTGGCTGGCAAGCAGTGTGAGGAGACCTGGGGACTCCTGGGCCCAGAGTCAGTGGCGTGGCCACGGAGGTCTCAAGTGGAGAATGGAGCTGCCGGCTGATGGGAAGAGAGGACATGTGCACAAGAACACCCACACTGGCAGATGGTACCCATGTGACCTGGACCGGATGACTGGATGATCAGAGCTCAACCAGGAGAAGAAAGAAGATGGGGAAAAAAAATAATAAAAAAGATTGAGCTGATATAATCTGATGAACTTGACCTATACCTACGAAAGCAGTGACTCAAAAGAGGCAACAAACCCTTACAGCAAGAAACATTCCCAC
>NW_006409078.1:535087-537094 GCF_000296735.1 Chrysochloris asiatica
GTAGACACTTCTCCTCAATACTTGCTATAGCCAGATTGCTGTTGTTGTTAAATGTCATTGAGTCGATTAGTGGCTTTGAACCTCTGATCCTGTGGTAAGCAACCTCTGATCCTGTGGTAAGCAGCCCAGTATTCATCTTACAGGGCTGCACCAGAACGCCATATCATTTAGACATTTAAAATAAAAATGTAAAACATTGCAAAGAATATATTACTATGCCATGAAAAAACTCATTTGGAAACTTGCAAGTTTATAACATAATCAGTGAATTAGTGTTTATTGATCTGAGTTATAAGCTCATGAGAACTAGAGAAAGTCCACATACATATTCTCTTTTGGTACTTAAAATTAAAGCCTAGAGTATTTGAGTTCAATAAACTTTGAGGTAGAAAAAACATTCAAAACCTGGTAAAGTTTGAAGTTAAGTGGATTGCTCTTTAACTGTATAGCCTTTAAAAGTCCACTTAACCAGTCTGAGCTTCAGAGCATCCCTTTTATCAACCGTTACATGACTCCATTGAGCTAGATATCCCAATGTTGCAGTGTAAAGTATGAGAGCCACTACCCATACATATGCCTACTGAGCTCTTGAAATGTAGCTATTGCAACTGAAGAAATGTTACTTAATTTCAACTTATTAACATTTAAAAAAAAAAAAAACTATTATAGTATAATTTTTCTAGCAGTGATTATATGTTGCAATAAAAATATTTTTTGTATACTAGCTTAAAAACATATCAAAATTCATTTGACTTGATTTTTTGTTCTTTTTTTAATTTTCCAATATAGCTCCTAGAAGATTTACAATTGCTTTGTGGCTCTCATATTTATTTTAGACTGTGCTTTGAGACCGACTTAGTTTTCATTCACTTTGCTTCTACTTCCAGTAACATTTATAAAAATAGCTGTAAATTTTAAACAGAAGCATTAGTGAGCTTTATTATACTTTGACTCTGGATTAAATTACGTTTCTATTTTTCCTACTTTAAACCATAAAGCATGCAGTTTTCACAAGAGGGAACCTCTATCCTACCTGAACAGGGATAAAAATACCACTTTCCTTAGAAATATAACCTCCTTGCAGTTCATGTTAATCAGTGTCTGCCCTGCAACTCCAGGTAGAGCCACTTATCCTAGATATAACTTCTTATTTTAAGAACATACTTTGAACGTATCTTTTGGAGATTAAAGGCCACCCTTAAGAAAGTTGCTAGGTGAAATAGCTCTTCTTAGTTGAAGGATAAAAGAGACAAATGTTTGCCTATGCTGTTTAATCTGATGGACTAAAATTTTCTGGAGTTTGGAAAGAAAGCAATATGTGTGTGTTTTTTCATGAGCACGGAGGCTCCTGGTAATCCTAGATTTTTCAGAGCAGTGTCTTGACCTTTCCTGCATACTCCCTGACATTTAAAGGCCAGGACAATCAAGTCTATCTCAGAGGTAAAAACTGCCAGTTCAAGGTTTCATCTGCCAACCTCCTCTAGATGCCATGTTCAAGGCTAGGAATTAAGCCCAGCATGCCATTATTCTTTAAAAAACAGCACAGAAGAAAACGCATTTAGACTCATGGTTCCAAATGATTTATATCTTCCCTAAAGAACTAAAATTGATATTTTGGCTTAGATCTGGAATGCTTATCAAGTGGTACCTTATTGAAAATCATAATACCATATGAAAATACTTCTTTGGGTACCTATTAATTTGCCTCACAAAGCATCTTTAGTCAAATCATTGATCTTTGTCCCTTTTAATTCAGAATAATATACTATTTTAGAAGGTTGACGCTGCTTTCTTATTTTATTTTCTTCAGTATCTTCTCCATGATTATAAAAACTGGGACCTTTAGGTTTCTATACCTGAATAGTGTTTTATCTACATCATTGAAAGTTACATGTTTTTGTCTTTTTATCTGGTTTTCTGTGAAACATGCATGGCTTGTTTTCTCCATACATTCATCATTTCTTATCATTTAATCCCAAGTAAGGAGCTCTGGTAGCGTAGTGGTTA
>NW_006409078.1:538129-547847 GCF_000296735.1 Chrysochloris asiatica
TTCTGACTCATAGTAACCCTGTATGAGTTTCCGAGGAACAGCTGTTGAGTTTGAACCTCCAATCCTGCGGTTAGCAGTCCAGTGTTTATCCTACAGCGCTACACGAGGACTCCTACTGTCTTTCAGGGAAGAAATCATTTTTCATAGGAAGTAAAAATGGTGGTTGTTGTTAAGTACTGTGGAGTCAGTTCCGACTCATAGTGACCCTGTACAGGGTTTCCAAGGCTGTAAGTCTTTACGAAAGTCTACAGTGGAATGGCTGATAGTTTCGAACTAACGACCTTGAGGTTAGCATCCCGATTCATAACCACTATGCTACTACACCTTGCAAATACAGATATGGTGATGAAACAGATACAAAATCACAGCACATTCTCAGTCAAGTATTTGTATGCTGTGTACAGGGAATCTACACATTGCTCTTAATCACTGAACTTCTGCCATCTAAAGATAGATTATGAAGATCACCAGCAGCAAAACAAAAAAATAAAATAAAATAAAAGAACATTAAAAAAAAAACAAAAAAAAAAAACCATAATCCTGTGATTAACAGCTCCATACACTTAGCTGTACAGTCCACTTCCCACTCATAGTGACTCTCTAGGATAGGAGAGATCTGTCCCAGAGTTTCCAACACTGCAAATCTTTACAGAAGCAGTCTGCCACATTTTTTTTTTCCCTGCAGAGTTGCTGGTGTGTTTAAACCAATGAGCTTTTAGTTAAAAACTGAGTTCTTAACCACTGTGTCAACAGAGTTCATTTAAGGACTCCATTGTTGTTGTTAAGTACCATCCAGTCAGTTCTGACTCATAGTGACCCTGTGTAGGATTTCTGCGGAGTGGCTAGTGGAATTGAACATCTTGTGTTTAGCAGTCCAGTGCTTATACTGCAGCGACATACCATGGCTCATGGTATAGCTCAATTAGAGAAAATGTCTTGATATTTTAAATTTCTTAATCTTGTCCAAATTTGGATGCTGTTTTATTACCTGACATTTTATAAAGTTTATTGAGCTGGGAAATCCATCCATATTTTAATGTAAAAGACATAACTAATTCCAATCCTGCACACATAGTGTCTTCTGGAGGTCTTCTAGACTTATTAACAGCAAATGTGATAAAATTAAACATGTCAAGTGTTCCTGAGGATAGCAGGTGGTTTTTTGTTATGATCACTCATCTCTCTTCTCTAGTTCTCTCTCTCTCTCACACAGGATTACTGACACCAATAGAATTGCTTATTGACACCACATAATTTTGCATACTTGAGAGTTTAAGAATTTAGTGACATTGACTGCAAGACACCTCCTTTTCATTTCTATAGGATCTATCAGAAATTATAAGGAGCTCTGGTGTAGTGGTTACAAATTGGGCTATGAACCTCAAGGTCAGCAGTTTGAAACTACCAGCTGTTCTTTGGGAGAAAGATGAGGGGTTCTGCTCCCATAAAGATTTACAGCCTCGGAAACCCTGTACAGGGTCGCTATGAGTAGGAAAAAACTCCATGGCACATAACAACAACAACATCAGAAATTATATGTGGAAAATGTAAAACACATACTTTTCCTAACTCATTAGCTACTACTAGAAATTAATTCGAAAACTCAGCTACTTACATGGTAAAATCATGTCTAGTACCAGTACTTCAAGGACAAAATGAGAAATTGTTACGATTTGAAACAAAGAACATTTTTTCCCACATTGCATTTTTCTCATTTGAACTAGAGATAAGTAAATTTGTTTGTTTTGTTTTAGGGAAAAAAAAACAAAAACTTACAAGTGTACATGCTTCTGACAGAAAAGAAACTAATTAAATGTATTTTCACTAATTACATTATTCATTGTTGATTCTCCTTATGAAAACATTCTAGAAGAAGAAAACTTCAATTATTGCAAAGGTATGGGTTAAATCCTGAGTGAGATTATTTTATTTAACAGATAAAATACAATCAACCAAAAAATTTTGATGCAAACTATTTCTGTCTCATTACATGACCACAGATCACTCTAAATTTAATTCCTTACAATAAATGACCATTTTGAACACATACTTTTAGAAGTTCATATATATAAGAAATAATCAGTCACAGCTTCTAAATAAAGAGTTGACAATTCATCGCATATTGAAGAGGTTGTATCAGATAGAATAAAAAAAAATGATTCTGTGATTATAAAAAATAAAATAAAATATTAGTGGCTTACCAAAAACAAAAACAGAGAGTTATTTGTCTTTCAAGCTACGTGTCCATTGCAGAACAGCTATGACTCTACTCCCTGTTCTAAAATCCGTGGAATCAAGTAGACCCTTTCTGGAACACTATCTATATTTCCAGTTGACAAAGGCAGTGACTATTGTAAATTGCCACAGAGTTATCTCTGACTCATAGTGGCCTTGTGCACAAAAGAAACATTGACCTATCCTGTGCCGTTTCATGATTTTTGGTTTCTTGAGTCCTCTATGTGACTACTGTGTCAATCCATTTCATTGAGAGTTTCACTCATTTTTCTGATTCTCTATCAACCATGATATCCCTTCCTAGTGATTGGTCCTGTATTCTAAGACAGATGTGTTTATTCTTCTGGCATTCCAGAGTATATTCAGTATTCCTCACCACCACCACAGTTGGAGTGCTTCAATTCTTCTTTTGTCTTCCTTTTCCATTGTTCAGGTTTCACATGCATTTAAGGCTATTGGAAAGACCATAGCATAGGTTAGGGACACTTTAGTTATCAAGGGGGGTGTTTGCTTTTTTTAAAACTTTAAAAATGCAAGCCATGCATTCACTCAAAGCCTTGGCTCTGAAGTGATACACATCACCCCACTTATAGTTCATGAGTCCCAACAAGTCAGATGGGCAAACATGTCAAACAGGGTGAGGCTGTAACATCCTCTAGAAGGAGGCACCAAATGTGGGTGAACAGTAATATCATCTATCTCAGAGGATGTATCTAAGCTCTGGTAGTGTAGTGGTTATGAATTGGGCTGGTAACCTTAAGGACAGCAGTTCGAAACTACCAGCTGGCTCCCATAAAGATTTACAGCCTCGGAAACCCTGTACAGGGTCGCTTTGGGTCGGAACCGACTCGATGGAACTTAACAACAACAACAAATATATATATATATATATATCTTCCTCTGAAAGGGAGAGGAGAACAACACAGCAAAAAAAAAAAAAAATGATTGACACATTTATACTTTCACAAATCAAATTTCATTGACCACTTTTCACTTATATACTATAATTAGCATGTTTGTGTATAAAAAACTTAAATAAGGATAAAAGAGTACATGTAAACTAAATACTTAGAATAAACAAGAAGAAACCCTGGTGACACAAAGGTTAACAGCTCAGCTGCTAACTGAAAGGTTGGTAATGTGAACTTAGCCAATGCCTCCATGGGAGAAAGACGTAACTATCAGATCACATAAAGATGACTGACTAGAAATCCCTATGCAGCAGCTTTACTCCATCCCATGGGTCACTGTGGGTCAAAATTAACTTTATGGCAACAACAAAAACAACAGATTAGGAAAGAGCCCTTCAAAGAAAAGTTGAAGTGTGAAGGAAGGGGCAATTTCTGACTGTCTATCATTAAGACTAAAATTAAGATCGAATTATTAATTTGCAATTTACCACATCAAACAATATATTCCATTAGGCAAATCAACTTCAAAAGACTTCTTCAAAGTATTAAAGAACAAAGATGTGACTTTGAATGCTAAGGTGTTCCTGACCCACACCATGATCTTTTCAGTTACTTCATATGCATATGAAAGTTGGACAACAAATAAGGAAGATCATAGAAGAACTGATGCATTTGAATTATGGTGCTGTAGAAGCATATTAAAAGTACCATGGACTGCCAGAAGAATAAACCAATCTATATTGGAAGAAGTACAGCCAAAATGCTCCTTAGAAGCCAGGATGGTGAGACTTTGTCTCTTTTCCTTCAGACGTATTATCAGGAGGGACCCATCATGGAGGACATTATTCTTGGTAAAGTGTGTTGTTGTTAAGTGCCGTTGAGTCATTTCTAACCCATAGCAACCCTGTACAGGGTTTCTGAGGAGCAACTCGTTAGCTTGAACCACCAACCTTGCAGGTCAAACTGACTCTGAAGTTCAGTGCATTAACCCACAGCATCACACCAGGACTCCTTGGTAAAGTGGAAGGTCAACAAAAAAGAGAAGGACCCCAGCAAGATAGATTGACACATTGGTAGCAACAATGGGTTTAAACATAACAACAACTGTGAGGAGAGTGTAGGACTTGGCAGAGATTTGTTTTGTTGTACATAGATTCACTATGAGTGGGAACTGACTAGATAGCACCTAACAACAACAATTTACCATAAAATCTTGGTACATCTCTATGCCAGATCAGCTAAAAAGTTAGGAACAATTTTTCATTATAACAGATTTTACTATTGTCTAATATATATATTGCTGATATACATATACTGTTGTTGTTAAGTACCCCCTAGTCTTGGTGTGGCACTGTGGGTTAATGTGCTGGACTGCAAGGTCAGTTTGAACTACAAGGGTCAGTGGTTCAGCCTCACCAGCTGCTGTGCAGAAACCCTATATAGGATCACTCTGAGTTGGAGCCGATTTGACGGCACTGAGCAAAAATAGCCATGTTCCATAAATATATCTACATACGATTTTACAAAATAGAGTATTGATTAGCAGTTTATTTTTGAAAATAAATAACTAGGTGATTTCACAAAAGTTTCTGATCATTTACCATAAATATGTAGTTTAAAGATTCTGAAAGAAGTTATGAAAAAATTCCAAATTCCTCCAGTTCTAGAGTTACAATTCTTCACTTATTTCCTTAACTTCATGGAATTAGGGCATGTGTTAAATCTGATCTATTTGCTCTTGTGATTTTTTTTAATGGAATATAGACTTTCAAGGAACTTCCTTAGTTTATCATAAACAATAACTAATGTCACATTTGACTTAGTAAGAATTGACTGTTAGTAAGCACTGGACTCCAGGTTAAGGTTGGTTCTTTAATATGTAGAAAGAGTCACTGATTGGGGAGAAGCTCAGCAATCCTGAAAATTTGAATCAGAGGCAAGTGAAATTGACACCCACACATATATTGAAAAGTTGAGTCATTGTGCACTTGGTTTTCTTGTTATAATGTTGGTGTTCCTGTTCATCTTATTATAAATTTATGGAGCACAGATATTGCGCTTGGTGTTTTATAACAATATATGAAAAACAAGAATCCCTACCCTTAGGAGCTCACAAGCCAAAAGATAAAACAGCAACAGACCTGAAAATATACAACACAGTATGGAGAAAAGAATGCTCCTTTATATTTACTTTTAATTTTACAAATCCCTATTCAGTCATCTGTGAAAAATAAACAGTGTCATCATTTCTTTCAGGCTTATCTCCACAGCAGAGGGACAGATAACTATTTTCTTTCTCAAAAACATCCAAGGTTATACCAAAGCAGAGCCTCTTCTTGTTAGGCTGAATTTCAGATTTAGACATAGACTCTCATTAAAACACTTATCACTTATCTTACTTTGCATGAAATAAAACTGATTTTAACGCTGTCAAATCAGTTTGCAAACATTTTATCATTTCCTAATTTGTCATTAGTATAATGGGTGAACCTTTTGCTATCTTGATTTTTTGCTTTGGACTGCACAGATATTTCTAAACAGAGGCTCAAATGTGGTATTGCAACAGTTCAGGTTTTGATTTAAGCATTCAAACCAATGAAATTGACATTCAAATCAAATGTAAAGAGGGATGAAGCTGTAGTGTAGTAAATTATCTAATGCCCCCCCCCTTTTTTTTTTAGGGTCTGGCAGATGTGGAAGTGGAATTCTAGGCAGGAGCCTAGGAGCCTAAGTTGAGGCTCCTTGGAGGTCCTCCTCCGAGCACCCCAGCATTCCAAGGTTTTGTCTCTAGCTTCCCCTGCCTCTGGTACACAGCACCAAGAACTGACAACCGGGACCCTGCAGGGTCACAGCTTGGGGTGGATTGCAGGGCCCAGGGATCTCCCCATGATGGGAAATCTAGGGGGAATGCTCAATGCATCACTCCCTAGCCAGGATAAACTGAGGAGGCAGGTGCCTCTACATCCCAGAATAGGAACAAGCTCTGGTTCTTTCTGGTGAAGGAGAATGGGGTTGGGCCTCTAAGTTGGACCAGGCTGAGCTGAACTCCTTGAGGGCAGAGGTGAAAACCCCAGGGGAACTTTTGAGACTTCTTTTTTTAAGACATGGTTCTTATCCACACTTTGCTCTCCCATGACTGGTGAGCAGCTCAAGAGTCTGGGCCAGGACAGCCCATGGGACAGTAGGGATCTGCCCCAGAGACATCTGTGGGTCTGAGTCAGGGGTTCCTCAACACCAAATTAATCTCTATGTACACAGGGCAACACCCATTAGTGGCAGGGCAGCAGCTGCTAGGGCTAGTAAGAGTAGCCACCCTTGGGGCTAAAGGGCTGGGCAGGGCCAGTCAGCTCACATAGGTAAGCGTGGGCTCTTGTCCAAGTGGGACAAGGGAACTGTGTCCTCCTCACTGACTGGCCTGTCAAACTTGGCCTTGAGAGCTGGACGCTGATTGTCCAGGAAGGCAAGAGAGAAGAGGGCCTCAGGCTCCCATAAAACTTGTCCACATAACGCTCACTGGCCACCTTCTGCATTATGCCTTTCTCATAATAACATTGGAGTGAGCGGCTCAGCTTATCATAATTCATGGCCAGTCAGTTCTTCTGGATGCCCCAGAGCCTGGCGCCCTCCTCAGGCTCAATTAGTTTGAATTGCATTCCCCAGCCAGTCCAGACAATGATGTGGGCATTCGTTGGGTCATCCAGCAAGGCCACCAGAAACTGTCATAGCTGCAAGGCTCCCTTTTCCGAATGTCCCAATCCCTTCCTGCTTGATGTCTCCTTCAAATTTCTCAGGGATGATGCAGACATCATCTGAGAATGGTAGCAGAGGGTTTTCATAGTCATAGCCCATGGCCCCATTTCCTGGGGAGGGTCCTGAGAAATACTCTGTGTGAGGGTACACTGATGCACACCCAAGGAAATCGGTGTCATAGGCGAAATCCTTCTGTTTCTGGTTGATCACCACCCCGCCCCTGGGTACCTGTGCCCATTGACCCCACCCCACCCACTGGTGGTTGACACACCTGCTCATATAGGGGGTCATGGTATTCCTGTTTGAAGCTCTGCTGGGGGTAGGGCACACAGGGCTCTGATAGCTGGTGTTGGTAGGGGGTTGGGAGGGACTCCCGGCCCCCTCCCTGAGAGGATGTGAAGGAGTGGCCAGCAGGGTGAGGCTGAGAAGTGCCAGAGGACCTTAAGAAACTCTGTTTCCCCTTTCCCGGGGAAAGGACTGCAGGGGTGACTGTCCAGGGCCACCAGGGGTGGGCGACTGGACAGTGATTTCTCTGGAGGGATCATAGGCTCTGGAGTAAAGGCACTGCTTGCCATGGTGGTAGGGGAGTGGCGGCTTCCTGCTGCAGGACAGGGCACGGTCTGCATGGGGACTCTGGGGTTCCTTCTTGATCCTGTTGGTGGGGCTGTGGGAAGCTAAATTTTCTGAATGGAAATCAGGAACAAACTGCTCATCACTGTCTGGGACCTGAGCTGGTGGGAAGAGGCAGGAAAGGAGGCTGGGGTGGTTCTGGGATGGTGCAGGAGGACATGGCCCTGGCAGCTGCATCAGTCTCCGCAAAGAGAGCGAGAAGGAGCAAGCGGCCTCAACATCGCCCCCTCAGGCCAGGCCATCCATCGCCATCTGGAAACCTGAGCAGCTCCTCTAAGGGGTGTGGCTTCCAAAACAGAAGTGAAATTAGAGCACATTCCTTTCCCTCCCATTTCAGACCCAGCACAAATAGACCAGCTGCTGCCAA
Source organism: Chrysochloris asiatica (assembly GCF_000296735.1). Taxonomy (NCBI): domain Eukaryota; kingdom Metazoa; phylum Chordata; class Mammalia; order Afrosoricida; family Chrysochloridae; genus Chrysochloris; species Chrysochloris asiatica. The sequence continues at coordinate 546,023 of NW_006409078.1, forward strand.
AAGTCAACCTGAGCCCAACCCAGCTCCCCACTCCGGGGACTGCTCACTGAGGGTTGCTCAGGGACCTACAACTGACAGCCTGTTGAGCCAGACAAAAACCAGGCATCAGAAAAGGAAGTCTCTGAGGGAACATGGAAATTGACACCTCACTGTTCTTAGCTCAGGAACCCCAATGGGCAAGGCACGACTGTGCCTGCAACTCAGAGCTGGGCATGCAGGCTGGCAGAGTTGGGGAAGAGCCACACAATACCCTACACTGCTGATCGGTCATGAATTATACAGACTATCTTGAGTATCCTTTTTATGCTAAAGAGACATTCTTTCAATGATACTACAGTGACCAAGACAGACCCAGTCTCACCCCAAGGATCTAGCCAGAGATCTATTCCTTCTACCCCAAACTACTATAGATTGAAGAGGAGCTGGCTTGACCTTAAAGAAATTTCAAAAGAAAGTTACCCAGGTAGAGAAATGGGAAGAGCCTAAGGAAGAGAAAAGGCCTCCAAGATAGGGTTTCTAATGTATTCATGTTCTTGCTTTTCTGCCTGGTGAAACAGAGATCCTAAAATAGGACTGTTAACTGTTTGCTCCCAGAGTCCATCTAAACTACCATTTCACCTCCATCTGCAGCCCCACCAACACACACCCAAGAACACAGCCAGGAGATGGCCAGAACACACTTCCCCACTCAAACAAGCTCTAATGTCTCTTGTAGTTGTAGTTTGTAACTCCCACCAAATAACATTTCTTCCCTTCTGGGTGTGGGTAAGAGAAGGTGGGACAAGAGACTGATAGGATTACTTGATTCAGCTGTGAATGATAGCAGACTTAATTGTAATTGTAAAAACATGAAAACCTACCATGGGTTTAAAATTAGCCATCTCTGAAGTAGGAAGGGGGATCACACTATCATCAAAGAAGAGCCAGGAGTGAAGACTATCCTTTAGACCCTGAGATCCCTGCGTCTAGAAACTGCTGGACCCAGGGACAGAAGGTGTGACACCGGAGGAGTGGTAGAGGAGCAACAGTAGCAGAACTAAGAACCAGAAACAAGACAGAGCAGTGCAATTCCCAGCCCATGGAGCAGGTAAAACTGAATGACTTTGGGCAAGAAGCTTGCTTGTAGAATAGGATGTCTCCAGGCACTTAAGAGATGGAGCTAGGTTTACTGACCTATGTAACTAGAACCCAGTGCCTTCAGACTGAGGCTTATGGTGGAGTGGTGTATCTTATGGGCGTTTATCTACAACTGATTGGAACAACTGTGCCCTGAGCATTTCTAACCCAAATTGCAACCTCTTCACTTCCCCAATAAACCCCATAACTCTGAGTTTGGTGTCAGAGTTCTGTGTGAACTTTACAATGAATTATCAAGCCTAATGGGTCAGAACCGACACAATAGCACTTAACAACAATAATAGAGAAGTAGAGAGTGCTGAGGAGGAATGATTCATGCATTATATATTTGCAGAAGTGAAATGTGTATATTTCAGATTGTAAAGTCCAACAAATATTAGGGACACCCTCTATATCTTTATACCAGAGGAACTTGGGAATTTGCATTTTGTTACAGACCATAGGTATTGGGGTGCTGAGGACCAGTGTCATGGATGAAAATTCCAGCACGTGGCCAGGCTCTGACCTGCTGGCCAGAGACCCTGTGGGCCCAAGGAAGTAACCTCTGGACGTCCCGGGTCATTGGCTTTTACGAACTCACTGTGGGGCCAGCTCTGTATAATTCTCTTTAGTCCTATTAATTCACTCTATGCTTCGAACCCCTGTAATTGTAGCTTCTGAGAAAATGGTTTCTTAATGTGCCTCTCTC
>NW_006409078.1:553394-559662 GCF_000296735.1 Chrysochloris asiatica
TTTTTTCCCATTCTGTGGGTTAATTTAGTGCTACTTATCCTCTAATCCTCTAACCCTAGATTTAAACTAGGAAGTAGTTTTGGTAGGTCCTGGCCAGGCATTCCTAACAGACAGACCCTAGGCTAAAAACTTTGAATGCCATAATTATAAGTTTTATGTTTTTTTTAATATCCTGGAATGGAAAATCTTATTCTTTGAAACATTGATAGTAATTGCACTTTGGGAGCCATTCAAGTCACTGGTGTTAGGCACATGTTTATTGGTTAGCATATTAATTATGTAGTTTTCAAGTGGGTAAGGGATAAAAGCTTAAACTGGAAGAGATTTTGTGCTCCTGTGGACTATCTAGACTTCTGACTGCAACCATTGTTTTAGTCTACAAACTGTGGATAAGGGTGTGTCTCTCTTACTATTTAATCTTTTGTTTTAAATTGTAAAAATATACTCCTTTGGTCTGCTAAATCAACAATTGCTTACTGGCTTCATTTGGGATTGGATCCCACTGACCTATTTATTAATCCTGGAGAACTTGAACTACCACAGATAAATATGGAGGTCCTAATATGCATCTTTCTATCCCATCTTTTGTTATGCCTGGGCACAAAGTGGAAATGTATATTGTCCTTGATTCAAATTCCATTTGGAGACTAATTTATTAATCTCTTGTCACCTTAGGTTGTTCTTTCTGTACAATGAGGAGAAATAAAAGTGTACAGAATTCTTAGTAGAATGTCTCTACAGATTATCAAAAAACTAAACCAGACCCACTACCATCAAGGGAATTCTGACTCAGAGCAACCCCACAAGGTGTAGAACTGCTTCTTAGCGTTTCTGAGGCTATTATTTTTACAGAAGCAATCAACCCCATCTTTCTCCAACAGCGTGACTGGTGGGTTTGAACTACTTACCTTACAGTTAGCTCAATACTTAACCCACTGTGCCACTATGGCTTCTTTGTACAGAATAAAGATTTGATAAATTTTAGGATGATTAATGTCATTTAAGGGAAGTAGAGATGATGAAGAGACATCTTTCTTGTTAATAATACATATTTGGAAATAAAGACATTTTTATAGTTTGTTATTGTTCTTAAGGAGCCCTGGCATAGCACTGTGGGTTAATGCATTAGACTGTAATGTCACTTTGAACTGTAAGGTCGGTAGTTAAATCTCACCAGCCGCTCGTCGGAAACCCCATACAAGGTCACTATGGGTCAGGACGGACTCGATGGCATAGCAACTACATTATTCTTAAAGGCTGTCAAGTTGGTTTTGACTCATAACCACCCTGTATAGGGTTTTCAGGAATATCTGGTGGTTTTGAACTGCCAACCTTATGGTTTGAAGTCCAGTACTAATCCTACAATGCTGTACCAGGAGTCCCTTTGGATAGTTTAGGACTGATTATTACAGATCATAAGAATTTTGAAACTGCTGATAAACAATGCATTTGACCCCTCAAAATTATGCTGGCGTAAGAGCATTAGCTTTGTGTGACTGCAATAAGCATCATTCATATTAAAGTTCAAGCAAATGATGTCCCTGGTCATGGAAATATTGGTATCCACCTCTGTGACACTGTAAGATAAACACTGGACTGTACATCATGATATCGGTGGTTCAAACCCACCAGCCACTCCTCAAAAACCTTATAAAGGGCCAGTATGAGTCAGAATTAAACTCAAGGGCACTGAACAACAGTCCACTATTGTTGAGTTGATTCGAACTCCTGGTGACCCTATAGGACAGAGTAGGACTGTCCTTTTGGAATTCCAAGACAGTAAAACTTTAGGAGAGTAGACAAGTTTGATTTTTTCTGAAACATCCACCTTGCAATTAGCAGCCCAATGTTTAATTCACTGTCTCACCAGGGTTGTTTACATATTGCTAGTTTATGAATATGAAAATACTTTCTACCTCATAAAAGTCCTTTGTGAGGAGATCAGCATTTACTTTTATGTCTGTAATATGTACTAACAATGTGATTATTTCATGATTGTTGTTGCTAAGTGCCACCAAGTTGGATCCAACCCATAATGATCTGGTATGGGGTTTCCAAGGAGCTGCCAGTGAGTTTGAACCACCAACTTTTCAGTTCAAACCAACATTGCAGTCCAATACATTAACCCACAGCTCCACACCAAGACAAAGGATACAAATATTTTTCCAAAGATAACAGATAAAATCTAAAAATTTATTTTAAAAATAAATGAAATGACAATTAATATGGGTTGATGAATTGCTAAGAATAGTTAAATAATGAAAATGGAAATCCATAAACATTATGAATTTATATTTACTTTTGTTGTTTTATAAACATGATTTACATGAGCCATCTTTTTCAGGTACTGAAAATACATTTTTCAAAATGTCATCTTATTTAGATTATTGAAAAATTAGCCATCTTATTTAGATTATTGAAAAATTATGCTTTTATAGCCATATTACTATGTAAATATATTTATATGCTTATATTATACAATAGTGGTCTTAAAGTATAATATGTTGTTGTTGCTGTTAACTGTCATTGAATTGGTCCTGACTCAAAGCAAACTTGTATAGGGTTTCCAAGGAGTAGCTGGTGAGCTTGAACCAACCACCAACACTACAGTTCAAATGGCTTTGCAGTCTTGTGCATTAGCCCACAGTGCTACACCAGGACTCCAAAACTAACTTAATGCTTTTTTTTCAACTATATTCTTAAGGATGATTAATGAATTAAGAACCAATACTTATTCCATTTCTGTTACTTATTAAATTGCTACTTTTAATATCAATTTGAGATATACTTGTAAATACTATTATTCCCATTTTGTAAAACATTGTTGCTGCTAAGTGCTGTTGAGTTGATTTGGACCCATAGTGACAATTAAGTTAGAAGATAAGGAATAGTAAAAACCTTTGGGGGAAATTCTACTCAGCACTATGGGGTCACTTGGAGTTGCATGAGTTGGATTGATTCCAGGCCAACTAACAACAACACAAGCATTTGCCATCAGACAGAATAGGGCTTCTGAGGAGCGACTGGTGAGCTTGAATCACTGACCTTGCGGTTCATACTGACATTGCAGTCCATTAACCCATAGTTACATACCAGGGCTCCTTTGGTAAAATAAGAAACTAAAATATTTGGGGGGCTTAACAAAGGTGGTTAGGTGCCGTGGAGTCAGTTCCGACTCATAGTGACCCTGCATAAGGTGTCCGAGGCTGTAAATATTTACAGGAGCAGAAAGCCTCATCTTTCTCGCATGGAACTGCTGGTAGTTTCGAACTACTGACCATGAGGTTAGCAGCCCAACTTATAACCACTCCACTACTAGTACTAAGATGTGACTCCAGAGTCACATGACTAGTAAATACAGATTTGTGACTCAGAATTTTGTCCCCGAGTCCTCATTCCATAGGCAATTGAAATATAAGAATCCTCAATTGATGGAATTGTTGGCAATTAAATTAGAAGATGAGGAACAGTAAAAACCTTTTGGAGCAATTCTACTCTGCACTATGGGGTCACTTGGCGTTGACATGAGTTGGATTGATTCCAGGCCGACTAACAACAACACAAGCATTTGCCATCAGAATTATTCACTCTCAAGGACCATACACACGGTCTTGCTTGTTTGGGATTTTAACTTACTTCTTCTGCCTAAAGTTATTCCTGCCAATTGTTAAATGTTGCCCAAAATTAAGGTCCAATTCAAGACCCATGACACCTTTCCCAATTTTTCCATGCAGTACTAACTTCTTTTACTCTTCTAAATCCCCTAGCACTTTGTAGTCTCTAAGTATTTTCATTATTTTTTATCTTATAAAAACGGTATGTTTGTATGCTATAATTGCTCTTGAGCTATAAAAACCTTAGAGCAAAGACCATGTTTCCTCAATTTTGTGTTGCTTAACATTTAGTAAAATCTGAATATATATTTGTAGAATTATTAAATTATTTCTTCCAAACCCCTACATGGAGACATAAATAAATCTTTAACATTCTTAGCATGTGCATATCTATACTATTCTATAATAAGAACTAATAACAAAATGACTGTCATGAATGACACATAAATTCAAATTAAAAAAATAAAACATTTTCCTTTTCTTCAGAACAAAATACAATGAACTCCATGTAGTACTTAAGAAAATATATTTGTATAAACCATTCTAGAATAATTCAAATTTGTGTAGTTGTTATTTTTTTTTAAAAAAAAGAAGAGTATTTGAAGGCAAGTAAAAAAAAATTGCTATTAGCATTTCAGATAATAACATTTTTATTCTCAACAATATATATTGAAACATGTCTCTGTAATTCATGGCTGCATAAAGAACTGAAGAAAAATTTCAAATCTCAACTTGAAATGCTGAAGGATTCTATGGACAAAATATTGAAAGATGCAGAAACATCAAAAAAAGATGAAAGGAATACACAGCCATTGTACCAACAAGAAATGGTCAATGTTAAACCATTTCAAGAGGTTGTTGGTTGGTTATGTGCTGTGGAGTCGGTTCCGACTCATAGCGACCCTGTACAGGGTTTCCGAGGCTGTGACTCTTTATGGGAGCAGAAAGCCTCATCTTTCTCCCATGGAACAGCTGGTAGTTTCAAACAGCTGACCTTGCAGTTTACAACCTGATTCATAACCACTGTGCTACAGATTAAAAGCCAGTGGTATAGAAAGAAGAAGTCCAAGGTGTACTGAAGTCATTAGCAAAGTAAAAGGCTTCAGGAATTGATGGAGCACAAATTGAAATCTTTCAGCAAACTGATATGGCACTGCAGGAAATCCCTCATCCATGCCAAGAAATTTGGAAAACAGTTACATGGACACTTGATTGGAAAAGATCCATTTTTGTGCCCATTCCAAAGAGAGGTGACACAATGGAATGCAGAAATCATCAGACAATATCATTCATATTGTATGCCAGTAAAATTTAGCTAAGGATAATTCAAGATGGCTGCAATAGTAATTGACAGGGAATTACCAGAGATTCAAGCCAGTTTCAGATAAGGACATGGAATGAGGGATATCGTTGCTGATATCAGATGAATCTTGTCTGAAAGCAGAGAATACCAGAAAGATGTTTATTTTGCTTTATTTACTCTGCAAAGACTTTCAACTGTATGGATCATGACAAGCTATGGATAACACTGTAGAGAATGAGTGTTCTGGAACTTAATGGTACATAGGCCAAGAGGCAGTTGTTCACACAGAACAAGGGTACACTGAATGTTTTAAAATCAGGACAGGTGTGCATCAAGGTTGTATTCTTTCACCATACTTATTCAATCTGTATCCTGAGCAACTCATCTCAGGAGCTGGATTATATGAAAAAGAGTGTGGCATCAGGACTGGAGAAAGTCCCATTAACATATGCAGATGAAACAATCTTGCTTATGAAAGAAAAGAGGACTTAAAATACTTACTGATGAATATCAAAGAACACAGCCTTCAGTATGGGTTGCACCTCAATGTAAATAAAACAAAAATCTTCACCACTGGACCAATAAATATCATCATAATAAATAGAGAAAAGATTGAAGTTTTCAAAGACTTCAATGTACTTGGATCCACCATTAACACTCATAGAAGAAGCAGTAAGGAAACCAAACAACATATTGCATTAGGCAATCTGCTGCCCAAGACCTCATTAAAGTATTACAGAGCAGAGAGCAAACAAGATGGCGGATAGGTAGAAGTGCAGTGAAGAGCTCCAGCAACAAAAACACAGAATACTGTACCAAGCAGTCTCAGGGGATGGTCCCAGAACTTTGAACCACATATAAAGGAATATTTAGAAAGTTGGAAGGCTTAGAGCCAGTGGAATTTGTAGCAGAAGCAAGAAATCCAGTTCTTTCTAATCCAAGACTTTCAGCTGCTCCCTGAGCAGCCATCTTAGATGAGACCAAATGGGGGAAGGATCAGAGTAGCAATGGACGTCTGACAGAATTACAGAGATAAAGGTGTGGACGTTTTTTTTAATCTGTTCTTTGGTCTCTCGCTGTCTGCACACCTCCATTCTAGTGACTAGAAGGGGTGTCTGAGAGAGTGGACGTTCCACCCCGGAGGGTACTATTATGCATGTGCACAGATCTCCTCAAAATTTAAAGGGGCAGTTTCCACTTAAAACCAAATGGCAGCACAAAATGGCGACAGCCAGCCCTGAATTGTTTATCACTAGGAAAAAGGCTTGAATGGGGGTTGTGGAGTGGGACAGGCAGACTAAAAAGGGAAACAGGCCAAATATTAAATCCTGAGTTATGCCATAACGGCCAA
>NW_006409078.1:560618-561470 GCF_000296735.1 Chrysochloris asiatica
CCCTGTACAGGGTTTCCGAGGGTGTAAATCTTTGCGGGAGTAGAAAGCCTCATCTTTCTCCCACGGAGCGGCTGGTAGTTTCGAACCGCTGACGTAAAGGTTCGCAGCCCGATTCGTCACCACTACGCTACCAGAACGTGACAAATGCCATATTAAGATATAGACATTGTGTTGTATATTTGAATAGTTGGGCCTATATCTTAATGAACACCTATCATTACCTTTTCTCAACCTGTAAATAAAGTATATTACATACAATTGACTATATGATATTGGAAAATTTACAACTCCCTTTTTCTAAATATCAATTGTCATTATACAAACACAACAATATAGAAAATAACAAAACTAGAAATGAATCAGTTGTGACTCCATAGTAATAAACATAGTCATTATTTATTATAAAGCATGATAATGATTTATTGTGTTGAGAGTAAATGGATTCTGCTTAGATATTGAGGTACTTCTCTATTATATCTTGGGTACTATAAAATACAGAATAACACATCTTGCTAATGAGTTTTAAGACATAGATAAAATACCATAATGTTGAGTGATCTTAATGTTTTGAGGAGCTGTTGTTGTTGTCATTAGGTGTGATCACATCAGTACCGATTCACAGCAAACCTATGCACAGCAGAACGAAAAAGTGCCCGATCCTGGGCTAACCTCACTACTGTTGTCACGCTTGAGTCCATCGATGCTGCCACCTGGCCAATCCATCTCGCTGGGGTCTTCCTCATTTTCTCTGACCCTCCACCTTTCCAAACATGATATCTTTCTCCAGTGACAGGCCCCTTCTCACAACATGTCCAAAGTATGAGAGATGAAGTTTGGCCATCTTGGCCTCCA
>NW_006409078.1:561570-569528 GCF_000296735.1 Chrysochloris asiatica
CAAACAACATATTGCATTAGGCAATCTGCTGCCCAAGACCTCATTAAAGTATTACAGAGCAGAGAGCAAACAAGATGGCGGATAGGTAGAAGTGCAGTGAAGAGCTCCAGCAACAAAAACACAGAATACTGTACCAAGCAGTCTCAGGGGATGGTCCCAGAACTTTGAACCACATATAAAGGAATATTTAGAAAGTTGGAAGGCTTAGAGCCAGTGGAATTTGTAGCAGAAGCAAGAAATCCAGTTCTTTCTAATCCAAGACTTTCAGCTGCTCCCTGAGCAGCCATCTTAGATGAGACCAAATGGGGGAAGGATCAGAGTAGCAATGGACGTCTGACAGAATTACAGAGATAAAGGTGTGGACGTTTTTTTTAATCTGTTCTTTGGTCTCTCGCTGTCTGCACACCTCCATTCTAGTGACTAGAAGGGGTGTCTGAGAGAGTGGACGTTCCACCCCGGAGGGTACTATTATGCATGTGCACAGATCTCCTCAAAATTTAAAGGGGCAGTTTCCACTTAAAACCAAATGGCAGCACAAAATGGCGACAGCCAGCCCTGAATTGTTTATCACTAGGAAAAAGGCTTGAATGGGGGTTGTGGAGTGGGACAGGCAGACTAAAAAGGGAAACAGGCCAAATATTAAATCCTGAGTTATGCCATAACGGCCAACTGTGGCATACTGAAATTTCTCAGGAAGAAGAGTGAAATGGGAAGCCCATCTCCTGATCACATCTACATGGAGAGAATCAGAAGGCATAAAAAATACCAAAATACACACCCATGTAAGTATTAAGGCCACAACTAACTACTGAATATGCCTAAAAAAACAGAAACAGATGACCATATCAGCACATGTCCAGAAATGAGATAAAGTGACTAAGACAAATGAGCTGAAAGTAGACCTACACTCCATACTGGAAGGGAGGGCAGGCTTTGGAAATGCCTGAGAAGGAATTCAGCCTATAACTGATTGGAATACCTAAAGGGGGTTCTAGAATTTGCCTAGTGAAATATGCCTCCTGCAAAGTCTTTTCAGAGTATAGGACCTTAGGTGGATTCCTGAGTACTATCCAGAACTTTCTGAGGTGGGACATACCCACTAGCAAGGACAAGCAGACCAGCCTTGAACAGCTAGAGTGACAGAAGACACATCTTCAAAGAAAGATCATCAGGAAAAAACCAAAACAAAATGTCAGCATGACTGGCTACTACAAGAATAAGCAAGCTAATTTCCAGGAAACCATCAAGTTCTTCAGGACAAACTCCCCTCTAAGACTGAAATTCAAAGGGAACACATGAACAGGCATGTAAGCTTGCTGACAACCACATTGGTCTAGTGGTGAGTGGAAGAGGGGAAAAGGCAGAAATGAAGAAATGGGTTGAGTTCAACCACAGTTCATTGACTCCCGTTGACCTGGAGATGAGAGTGAGAAGACGAAGGGGCTGGTTGGTCCAAAGTGTGGTGAGACCTGGAAACACCTGAGCCCACAGAAAAGGACATAGCCACTGAGATCTGGAGCTGAAAGTGAAGCATTCAGATGAAATGAAGTGAGGGGAGATAAACAAGAACACCCAAACTTGCAGATAGTAGCCATTTGACCTAGCCTCGATGGCTTGATCGTCAGAACTCGACTAAGGGAAGATAAAACAAACAAAAAAACAAACACTGTTAATGAAGGAAACAAGGGTAAATTGCTACAATTTGATGAACCTGGCCTGTACTCATGGAGTTAGTAACTCTAAATACCAACAGAGAGGGAAGAAGTCTTCACATATAAGTACCAATGTTATCCCCTCTGTACGCAGGGATGTGCAACTTAGGCATTGGATACCCAAAATGAGGGGAAAACAAAGGCATGAAGTGACTGACTTACAAGGTTTCAAGGGGGAGCTTAGTTTCATAGTGTGTAGGGGTAAAAAGAGTCTCTGCTGAATAATTTTCATCTTGTCTAGATGGGTCTGATAAAAAGAGATGGAGATAAGATTCCTATGATTCAACAGTGAGTAATAGTTATCATGACTAATTGCGACTGTCACAATTGTAAAGATAGAAGTTTTGTAACAAAAACAGAGGAGTAGTTAATCTTACAGTCCAGAAACAAAGGATCCTACGACCATCAAGAGAGAAGCGCACAAGCAGAATGCAGGACCGTATCCAGAGAATCAGGGACACCAGAGATGGAGGCAGAGATATGGACATGGAGAGAGGGACTGAGGACTCGAGATTCATAGAAAAATAGGGACTAAGAAAGGGAGGCCAGGAGGCAGACTTGCCTGAGTGTTTGTTTTTTTAAAAAAGAGAGCTAAAGTGGATAGAGAGAAGCACTGTTAACTGATGGTACATGGAGGGGATTATAATCATTGTAATGAAACAAGGTGTATGATTTGGTCAATGTAAAACTGGTCATCTGTTAAGAAAAAAAAAAACACAAAAAAAACTAGTGATCTGCCCTGTAAAATTTTACTCAATCGACAATAACAACCTTAAATAAAAAAATAGAAAGAAAGAAAGAAAATATGAAGGAAAGTAAAATAAAATAAAATAAAATAAAATAAATGAATTAAAGTATTCAAGAGCAAAGATGTCAGTTTAAGGAGTAATATGGGCTTGACCTGAGCCAAGGTATTTTCAGTAGTCTCATATACATTGAACATTGGACAATGAATAATAGGAAAGATCATGCAAGAATTGATGCATTTGAGTTATGGTGGTAGATAAATATATTACTGATACTATGTTCTGCCAGAAGAGAGAGAATAAATTTGTGTTGGAAGAGGTATATCCACAATGTTCCTTAGAATCTAGGATGGCTAGACTTCACCTCTTGTACTTCAGATATATTTTCAGGAGGGACCTCTTTCTGGAGAAGGACATCATGCTTGGTAAAGTGGAGGGTCAATGAAAAAGAGGAAGACCCCCATTGAGATGGATTGGCACCATGGCAACAGCAATGAGCCAGAGTATAAAAAGATTGTGAGGTTGGCACAACGTTTCATTCTGTTTTGCATAAAGTTGCTGTGAGTCAGAACTGCCTTGATGGCACCTAACAACAACAACAACAATGAGTAATCTTGATAGGTTTCCTCAAACACAGGATGAACACAGGGCTTATTAGGAAGAAATTTTAAGAAAAATACAACACTGCATTGGTGAAAAAATGGCCAGAAAAGTGGCAAATGAGAGATTTTTTCCCACCATAACAATGTATCTGCTCAATCTTAGAAAGTATCAAGGGATGTCCTAGGAGGGTTTCTTTGGGAAACCTTATCCTATCTACCCTGCAGTCCTGATGCTGTTCCTTCATACATTTGTCCTCAAATTCAAAGAATATTTCAAAGGAATACGATTTGAGACTTTTGAGGATGCCAATGCTGCCATTTGATGTGTAGTAAATAGATGAGTAAAGAATTCTTCAGAGAAGCGTTAGAGCTATGGAAACCCCATTTGCAGAAGTGCATAGATTTCAATGGAGGATTTGTTGTTGTTGTTGTTGTTGTTGTTAAGTGCCATTGAGTCAATTACGACTCCTAGTGACTCTGAATAGCAATTGTGAGAAGTGGCTGGAAGTTTGAACCACCGACCTTGTGGTTCAAACTGACCTTGTGGGTTTTTACAACTTACTCTACAGCACCACAGAAGGACATGTTAAAAAACAAGAACAAAATAGCTTCCCATATTGATATTTTTGTTTAATAACTTTCTGTAATTTTATAGCAATATTAACATTTACCTTTGTATTTCATACTAGTTAGTCTTGCTTGCAAAACAATAAAGCTTCCATTAATATTAACTACAGTAGCTGTAACTATTTCCTTTTTCTTCTTTCAGTCTGTTGAAACTCTTCTGTGAAGTAACTTTTGTTTCAGAACTAGCTGTCCTAACTCCCTCATCAAATTACCACCCACTCCTTTCCTCAGAAACTACAGTGCTCTGATCTACAATCTCCAACTCTCTTTTTTTACAGTAACTGAATAATTCATGATAAAATGTCCCAGTAAACACTATTCTAGAATATTAAAAAGAAATATTGTGCCAGTGAGAGACCATTGTTATAGTCTAACCTTTCATAATTCCACACAGAAAGGACAAGAGCTCAAGAGTTTTCTTGCTTTAAAAGAGAGGTTTGTAATAGTTGTTGTTAAGTGACATTGAGTTGGTTCTGACTCATAGCAACCCTTTAGAGGGTTTCCAAGAAAAAACTGGTAGGTTTGAACCACTGATCTTGTGCTTAGTAGTCTAGTACTGATCCTACAAGGCCACACCAGAACTCTGTCCTAGTTGTTGTTGTTGTTAGGTTCCATCGAGTCAGTACTGACTCATAGCAACCTTATGCACAGCAGAACTAAACACTGCCTGGTCCTGGGCCAATCTCACAATTGTTGCCACGCTTGAGCCCATTGATGCTGCCACTTAGGCAATCTATCTCTCTGGGGTCTTCTCTTTCTCTGACCCTCTACTTTACCAAACATGGTATCCTTCTCCAGCAACTGGTCTCTCCTAACAATATGTCTGAAGTATGAAAAGAAGTTTGGTCATCCTGGCCTCCAAGGAGCACTCTGACTTCTTCCAACACAGATCTGTTTGTTCTTTTGTCAGCCCATGGCACTTTCAATATTCTCCTCCAACACCATGACTCAAAAGCATCAATTCTTCTAGGGTCTACCTTATTCACTGTCAAGCTTTCACATGCATATGAGGTTACTGAAAATACCATGGCTTGGGTTTGACACACCTTAGTCCTCAAGCTGGCATCTTTGCTCTTCAACACTTTAAAAAGATCTCGTGCAGCAGATTTGCCTAATGCAATGTGTCGTTTGGTTTCTTGACTGCTGCTTCCATGTGTGCTGATAGTTGATCCAAGAAGAATGAAGTCCTTGACAACTGCAATCTTTTCTCCATTGATAAGAATGTTGTTTATTGGTCCAGTGGTGAGGATTTTTGTTTTCTTTACATTGAGGTGCGTTCCACACTGAATGGTGTGCTCTTTAATCTTCATAAGTAAGTATTTTAAGTCCTCTTCACTTTCAGCAAGCAAGGTTGTATCATCAGCATATTGCAGGTTTTTAATGAGTCTTCCTCCAATCCTTATGCCATGTTTTTCTTCATATAACCCAGTTTCTTGGATTATTTGCTCAGCATACAAGTTTTATAAGTATGGTGAAAGAATACAACCCTGTTGCATACTTTTCTTAATTTAAACCATTCAGTGTTCCCATATTCTGTCTGAACAACTGCCTCTTGGTCCATGTACAGATTTCTCATGAGCAAAATTAAGTGTTCTGGAATACTCATACTTCACAATGTTGCCCATAGCTTGTCATGATCCACACAATCAAAAGCCTTTGCATAGTTAATAAATCACAGGTAAACATCTAAACATCTTTCTGATATCCTCTGCTTCCAGCCAAGATTCATCGGACATCGGCAAAGGTATCCATCGTCCCACGGCCTCTTTCAAATCTGGCTTGAATTTCTGGAAGTTCTCTGTCAATGTATGCTTGCACCCATTTCTGTATTACCTTTAGTAAAACTTTATTTGCATGGGATGTCCTAGTACAACCTTTTAATCATCTATTTTAAAAGTGGATATTGATTAATTGATACTCTGTAGATGTAACCAGTACTCCTGGTGTGGTCCTGTAGGATCAGCACTGGACTGCAAACCACAAGTTCAAACCCATCAGATGCTCCACAGAAATTCTTTACAGGGTCCCTATGAGATGGAACCACCTTAATGGCACTTAACAACAGAAACAATAGCTATAACCTCTTAAGTGTTAACTTTTCATTTATAAAAATGTTTTGAGCTTTTGTATAGCTAGAAACTCAACATTAACTACATCCCTGCTCTCCAGATGGTCAGCATTTGGCAAAGAATGGTCTGTCATCATTCTTAATCACCTTTATAATAGTTTTTTTTTTTTTTTTTTTACTCTCTTTTCTTCCTAAAATGTTTTGTGAAAAAAAAGAGAAAGAAAGGGCAGCAAAAATCCTGTTGGGGACAGTAGTCAATGCACTTACATAGAATAAATTCCTTGCTGTGATGAAACCAATCAATCTCAAGAACACTGAGAAAGTTTATCGATCATAAAGAATATTGCAAGTGGAAAGATTTTGGAAAAGATTAAAATCATCACAAAATGGTTCTAGAAATTGGTTTGCCTCTCCCAGTGAATTGCTGCATGTTGTTTTCATCTATTTTTCAAAGTACTGTGCTTCCAACAACAGAATGAGGATTCATGAAACAGGAAAACAAACAAACAAAACTATTAATGGAATGTAAAACATTTTGATAAAAATTCTTACAAATCTGCATTAAAACAAGAATACGATTTTAAGAAACCTTTGCTTCTCTTGTAATACTGAAGTAGCCTTCCTCTGAATATCTCAGGGCTATATTAGGATACTTCTCGAACTATTTTATCTAATTACCATGACTTTACAGCAGGTAATTGCTAATGTTTCTAATAATGTCACCTTTCAGTAAAAGGCATGTGTTTTCGAATTCATGTGGAGTACTAGCCTAAAAACAAGGCCCATTTGTGTGAGCTAAGGATCCTTAGTTTATCCTGTGCCTCTTTTACACTACAGCATTCCTAGACCTTGGCAGCAGCACTCATTCATATTAACCTGTGTCTTTCTCTGTACAATCCCCAAAAAGAATTAGGTGATGTGGGAACTCACACCCTCCTTAGCCTGCTCTGTTTGTGACCCTTGAAGACAATGGTATCCCCACCGCACACCCATTCTTTGGTGCTGATACACAGCTTGGCATCTGCAGCACAGGCTCTCCATAGAAAAAGTAACTCAATAAAGCTTCCTGACCAGTGGTTTAAGTTACATAGTCAAACAGGGCAAAAAATGGAGAAATGATTTTATCTTCTCAACTCATGGGAAGGAGGAAAAAGAAAGTAGGTCTTGTAACCTTAACCGATGAGGACAGTGGCTTGGGAAGTAAAGGCTCTCTCATTTAGAGCTATGGAAAACCTCAACCTCAACTATGTTCTAATATATGAAGTTGGTTATTTCTTTATGCATCAGGAGGGTCTTGGTCTGCACTTTCTCTGAATGTCTCTACTAAGGGGTTCCTCTGTTATAATTTTCATCCCCATATGAGTTCTTTAATAAAAATCCTAAAACTTTTACCTCTGCACAGTCAAAACACATACTTCAAGCTGGAGGGCATTGGGGTTTCAAAGACAGTTTCTACTGAAGATAATGAGTGTTCTAGAGTGTTAATTGAAACAGCAGGAGAGAATGGTTACTTTTCAAAAATCACAGTGAAGTCCTTTGTGCCAAGGTGATAGCATAAATAAGCTAGGCAAATGGATGTAGCTTCTTAAGTCAGAGCCCAATTTCAGAAATTTTATGGAGGAAAACATTTTTTAAATGCCATATAAATTTGATAAAAACATCATAAATTAGGATCCTGATGTTGACCTGTAGGATAAGCACTGGACTGCTAACCACAAGACTGCTCACCCGCCAGACTCTTCTCAGAAACTCTATACAATGTCATTATGAGTTGTAATCAACTTGATGGCACTTACCAACAATAATAAATTAATGTAAAATGTGTTTACAATAGATGAAAAGACTGTATATCATATGCTAATACTTCATTTGTTTCAAATTTTACTAAGATATAAATATTCTCATTATGATTTTTTTGATATAAAATAATTGCTTATTGATTTGTTCTGGTTTAACTCTACTTTAAGTGATTGAATCATATGCAAAAAACATAATGAACACATCCATAGTTAAATATCTATTGAATATTTACTATAAATGAGATTGTTGTATTGCTAAGATGAATTAGGTATGAATCCTGATCTCAGATAATTTATAGATAAGTAGAGGAGAAATTTAAAGTGACAGTTTACACTTGCCACCGCTTGTCTGTCAGTTTGTGGTACTGTGGTGGCTTGTGAGTTGCTGTGATTCTGGAAGCTAT
>NW_006409078.1:573681-584369 GCF_000296735.1 Chrysochloris asiatica
TGTGCAGCAGATTTGCCTAATGCAATACATCATTTGACTTCTTGGCTACTGCTTCCACGAGTACTGACAGTTGATCCAAGAAGAACGAAGTCCTTGCCAACTTCAATCTTTTCTCCATTGATAAGAATGTTGTTTATTAGTCTAGTGGTGAGGATTTTTGTTTTATTTACATTGAGTTGTGATCCATACTGAAGGCTGTGCTCTTTGATTATCATCAGTAAATATTTTAAGACCTCTTCACGTTCAGCAAACATGGTTGTATCATCTGTATATCGCAGGTTGTTAATGAGTCTTCCTCCAATCCTGATGCCACGTTTTTCTTCAAAGAACCCAGTTTCTCAGTTTATTTGCTCAGCATACAGGTTGAATAAGTATGGTGAAAGAATACAAGCTTGTCACACACCATTTTAAATTTTAAACCATTTAGTGTACCCATGTTCTGTTCGAACAACTGCCTCTTGGTCCAGGTACAGATTCCTCATGAGCACAATTAAGTGTTCAGGAATATACCCATACTTCGCAATGTTGTCCATAGCTTGTCCTGATCCACACAGTTGAAAGCATTTGAGTAGTCAATAAAGCACAGGTAAACATCTTTCTGATATCCTCTGATTTCAGCCAAGATCCATCGGACATCAACAATGAGATCCCTCATTTCACAGCCTCTTCTGAATCCGGCTTGAACCTCTGGCAGTTCTCTGTCAATATATGATTGTAGCCATTTCTGTATTACCTTTCACAAAAGTTTACTCACATGACATATCAAAGAGATTGTCCAATGATTTCCACATTCCTTTGGGTCACCTCTCTTTGGAATGGGCACAAATGGGGATCTCTTCCAATCAGTCAGCCAGATAGTTGTCTTCCAAATTTCGTGGCAGAGATGAGTGAGTGAGTGCCTCCTGTGCCACCTCACTTTCTTGAAAGATTTCAATTTTTATTTCATCAATTCTGGTGCCTTCTTCTTTGCCCATTCCTTCATTGCACCTTGGATTTCCTTCTTCAGTATCATTGACTCTTGATCGTATGGTACCTCTTGAAATGGTTGAACATTAACCACTTTGTTTTGGTACAATGACTCTGTTTATTCCTTCTATCTTCTCTTGATGTTTCCTGCATCATTCAATAATTTGCCCAGAGAATCTTTCAATAAGGAAAGTCGAGGCTTGAATTTTTACTTCAGTTCCCCCAGCTTGAGAATTGCTGAGTATGTTCTTACTTTTTGGTTTTCTGACTCCAGATCTTTGCACATTTTATTGTAATGTGTGGCTTTATCTTCTTGAGCTGATCTTTGAAATTTTCTGTTCAGCTCTTGGACCTCCTAGTTTCTTCCATTTGCTTTAGCATCTCTAGGCTGGAGAGCAAGTTTCATTGTCTCTACTGACATCCATTTTAACCTTTTCCTTCTTTCTTGTCTTCTCAGTGACTTTTTGCTTTCTTCAGGTAAGATGTTCTTGATGTCGTCTCACAACTCTTCTTGTGTTCGGTCTTTAGTGTTTAATGTATGAAATCTGTTCTTCAGATGATGTCTAAATTCAAGTAGGATATATTCAAGGTCATATTTTGGCTCTTGTGGACTCATTCTCATTTTCTTCATCTTCAGTTTGAATTTGCATATGAGTAATTGATGGTCTATTCTACAGTCTGTCCCTGGCCTTGTTTTCACTGATGATATGGAGCTTTAACATCTTCTCTTTCCACAGATGAAGTCAATCTGATTTCTATGTATTCCATCTGGTGAGGTCCATGTGTATTATGCTGTCTAAAGAACGTATTTGAAATGAACAAACCATTGGTTTTTCAGAATTCTATTATGCGTTCTCCAGCATCATTTCTATCACCAATGCCATATTTTTCAACTACTGACCCTTCTTCTTTGTTCCCCACCTTTGCATTCCAATCACCAGTAATGAGCAATACATCTTGATTGCATGTTTGATCTATTTCAGTTTGATGAAGTTGATAGAAATCTTCTATTTCATCCATACTGGCTTTAGTGGTTGTTGCATAAATTTGAATAATCGTGGTATTAACTGGGCTTCCCCTGTAGGGTGCATGGATATTATCCTATCACATAAAGCGTTGTACCTCATGATTGATCTGGATATGTTCTTTCTGACGATGAATGAAACACCATTTCTCTTCAATTTGTCATTCCTGGCACGGTATACCATATGGTCTTCAGATACAAAATGGCCAATACCAGTCCATTTCAGCTCACTAATGCATAAGATTTTGATGTTTATGCATTCTATTTCATTTATCGCAGCCTCCAATTTTCCCAGATTCATACTTTGTACATTTCATGTTCAAAATAAGGAAGGTCGTAGAAGAATTGATTCTTTTGAATTGTGGTGTTGGAGGAGAATACCAAAAGTGCCATGGACTGCCAAAAGAACCAATAGATCTGTTTTGGAAGAAGTACAGCCAAAGTGCTCCTTTAAGGCCAAGATGGCTAAACTTCGTCTCTCATACTTTTAACATATTGTCAGGAGGGAACAGTCGCTGGAGAAGGATATCATGCTTGGTAAGATGGAGGGTCAGAGAAAAAGAGGAAGACCCCCAACGAGACGGATTGGCCAGGTGGCAACATTAATGGCATTAAGTGCGGCAGCGGTAGGGAGGTTGGCCCAGGATCTGACATTGTTTCGTTCTGCTGTGCATGGGGTTGCTATGAGTCGATTCCAACTTGATGGCACCTGACAACAACAACAACAACAACAATTTTCAATGGATGTTTATAGCTGTTTCTCTTCATTTTGAGTTGTGCCCATCAACAAAGGAAGGTCCTGAGGGCTTTTCTCCCTTGGGCTTTACTCCATTCGCATCATCACGGTCAACTCTACTTTGAGGAGGCAGCTCTTCCCCAGTTGCATTTTGAGTGCCTTCCTACCTGAGGGGGCTCATTTTTGGGCACTATAGCTGACAGTGTTTCTCTACTACTCATAAGATTTTCAGAGACTAAATATTCAGAAGTAGTTTGTCACTCTTTCTTCCCAGTCTGTCTTTGAGGAGCTCAGGTGCTTCTATTATCATAAAAGAAAATAATTATTAATTTTTAATGTTTTGGCAATCCAGAGCTTAACTACTGTACTACCAATTGCCAATGGGAACATGGTCTGTCTTTATCTGGGTAAAAAAATTAAACATGCTTGACTAAAGTAATTAACACAAAGAAATTTAAACCCAAATTGAAATTGTGGCACAGAGGTGGCATTGTGATAGACTAGGACTTAAAGCTCAGGATAGGAGTTCAAATCAGAACTGTATAAATTGGATAAGTCAATTTATGAACACAGTTTGAAATCTACAAACACCTCATAAGGTTATTAATATTAAACTCCAGTGTTTATAAATGTACTATACAAACATTAGCTATTTTTTTGTATCATTTTTGTATCTGTGAAATTCATAAAACTTTAATATCATATTTCTCTTTATCATATTGTCATTGTTGTTGTGAAGTGCCGTTGAGTTGTTTTGAACCCATAGTTACCCTGTATAGGGTTTTTGAGGAGCAGTTCATGAGCTTGCACCTCCGACCTTACAGGCTTTGCAGTCTGGTGCATTAACTCGCAGCATAAAATTTTATTAATTCCCTCACAAAGGTGTTGTTGTTATTGATATGTGCTGTGGAGTCAGTTTCTGACTCATAGCAACCCTGTACAGAATATTATAGAACCTGTGATTATTATCATTTTTCTGGAGCAGAGATCTTGCCCTTGATCAGTTTGTTAGTTATCCTAATTAATTCCAGAAAGGACAGTTTTTGGAGTTTCCTGTATTATGATGAATTGAGAGGGATCCATATATTATCTGAACCAAAAAGCCTATAGCATTCAGCAATTCATATTAGAAATACCTAGAATTTTGAATTACAAAAAATGTGAAGAACCTATGCACATATATTAGAAAGTATTTTTCATTTGAAGGCATTCTATTTTATTCTAGCTTTTAAAATGGAATTTTTGCTCCAAATCAGAATTTCCTTCAATGAGCCAAAGAAAGGAAGGCATCTACATTTAACAAACAAATCAGCAAGCATCTAATGCCAGTCCAGTGCCCTCTGGAGATGCTGTATATTGGCTAGCAGTCTCTTTTCTTCAAGCCATATGGTTTTGTGCAGATGATTTAGCACTAAAATAACCTCCTTCCCTGAATAGTGGTGCATGTACAGAAAGCTCACGCTTCCCTTTTTAACCGCTCACAGAGGTGTAACCCCCACAGGAAAGGCATCTGTCCTCCAGCAACATTTCAAAAAATGCAGGTTATAGATCTGACAATTCTCTGAAATGTCACAGAGAATCGTTTTCTAAACAGAATCTGCCACTCTTCTATATTAAGGTTGAACATTTCGGCAACAAGACACAAGCTCTCTATAAACCCCATATGATTCATTTTATCTACATTATCAGCATTAAATATTTGATTATGTTCAGTTCATAACAGCAATGTAAAATTATATAGTCAACCACTTTTTTTTTATAATTCTCCTTTATTTTTGTTTTATGTTAAACATTGTGCTTAAACCCTAAAGCCACTGCTATCTAGTTGATTCCAACTCATAGCGACCCTGTCTAGCATTCTTGAGGCTGTAAATATTTAGGAGCCAAAAGTCTCATCTTTTTTCCAAGGAGCACCTGGTGGATGTGAACCATTTACCTTGTAGTTAGCAGTCCATTGCTTATTCTGCAATATCATAAGGTCTCTGTAAGCATTGTGCTTTGTTGTTGCTCTTGCTGTTAGGTGCCATTGAGTTGGTTCTGATGTCTAGATACCCTTTGGACAAGAGACGTTAACACTGTGTGGTCCTATGCCATCCTCACAATGGTTGCTATTATTGAGTCCATTGCTGCTGCCACTCTATTTCATTGAGGATCTTCCTCTTATTCACGGACTCTCCACTTTATCAAGCACAATGTCCTTCTCCAGGAAATGTTCTTTCATGATGATATGACTGACTTATGAGATAAAAAATCTCACCATCTGGACTTCTAAAAGCATTTTAGTTGTACCTCTTGCAACACAGATGGTAAAAGAATACAACCACCTTTCCTATTTTAAAATCATCCAGTATCTCTTTGTTCTATTCCAATGACTGCCTCTTAATCTATGTGCAGGTTTCTCATAAGCACAACTAAGTGTTCGGGAACACCCATTTTTGCAATAGGCAAAGTCATACTTTGGTTCTAGGAATTGATTAAATTATATTCAGCTTCAGCCTGAACTTACATATGAGCAGTTTCCACAACCTGCCTCTGGCCTCAGTTTGGCTGGTGATATCAACTCATTAGTGTTTCATTTCATTAGTGACAACTTCCAATTTTTCTAGCTCCATACTTTGTACATTCAGTGTTCTGATTACTAATGGATATTTGCAGCTATTGCTCCTCATCTTGAAATGTGCCCCATCCTAAAATGAATACATTTGCTTTACTTCATTCATATCATCACCATCAAAAGTATTTGGAAAAGTCAGCTCTTGCCCAGTCTTATTATGAGCGCCTTCCAACCTGAGGGGCTCACCTTATAGCAGTATATCTGACAATATTCTGGTGCTATAATATTTTCAGCTTACAGTAATATATCTGACAATGTTCCACTGCTATTCGTAAGATTTTCACTAGCTAAACATTCAGAAGTAGTCTAGCTTTCCTTCTTTCTGGTTAAACTTAGTCTGGAATGTACACTGAAACCTGTCCACCATTGGTGACACTACTGGTATTTTAAATACTGATGGCATAGCTTCCAGCATCACAGCAACATATAAGTCAACACAGTACCACAAACTGACAGATTAGTGATGAAACTACAGGCTTAGTGAGTGATAAATGCATGAAGTATTTGTTGTTGTCAGTTTCCATCAACTTGGTCCCACCTCATAGCAACCCTATGCACAACACACTGAAACAATGGGCGTATGCCATTCTCACAATCTTTGATCATATTTTAACTTATTTTTTCAGCCATTGTGTGAGTCCATCTCATTGAGGGTCTTCCTCTTTCTACACTGACTCTTGATCAAACATGATGTTCTTCTCAAGTCCCTCCTGACTATGCATCCAATGTATGTAAGACAAAGTCACACCATCCTTACTTCTTAGGAGAATTCTAGTTATACTTCTAAGACAGATCTGTTTGGTTTTCTGGCTGTCTATGGCATAGTCAGTATTCATCACAAATGCTATAATTCAAAGGCATTGATTCTTTTTTGGATTTCCTTATTCATTGTTCAGCTTTCACATTCTTATAAAACAATGGAAAATACCATGGTTTGGATAAGTTCTCCTTAGTCTTCAAAGTGATATCTTTGTTTTCAAAAACATGAAAGAAGTCTTTCACTATAGATTTTTCCTTGGGCTATGATCAACTCATCAAGGCATAGTGGATCTGAGTAACATAAAATACTTGACAACTTCATTCTTTGTTTATTATGATGTGATGTATTAATGTAGTTGTGAGCATTTTGGCTTTGTTAATGTTGAGATATTTTTATTGTTGTTAAGTGCTGTAGAGATGGTTCCGACTCATAGCAACCCTGTATAGGGTATCCAAGCAGTGGTTGGTGGTTTTGAATCACCAACTTGTAGTTAGCAGTACAGTGATTATACGGCAGTGCACAGCAGGAATTGAATTCAAACCAGATTCAGAAGAGTACATGAAACAAGAGATACCATTTTTTTCATTAAATGGATCTTGGGCTGAAATCACAGAATACCAGAAAGATATTTACTTGTGTTTTTTGGGCTATGGAAAGGCATTCAACTGTGTGAACAATAGCAAATTATGGATAACTTTGAGAAGAATGGTAATTCCAGTATATTTAACTGTGCTCATGAAGAACCTGCACATAGACCAAGAGGCAGTTGTTTGAATAGAACAGGGGATACAAAATCTTTCAAAACCAGGAAAGGTGTGTCAGGAGTATATCCTTTCACCATACTTATTCAGTCTGTATTCTGAGCAAATAATCTGAGAATCGGGATTACATGAAGAAGAACATGGCCTCAGGTTTGTAGGAAGACTCATTTGTTGTTGTTAAGTGCTGTCAAGTCGGTTCCAACCCATAGTGACCCTGTATAGGGTTTCTGAGGAGCAGCTGGTGAGCTTGAACTGCTGACCTTGTAGTTCAAATGTCTTTGCAGTCTGGTGTATTAACCTACAGCGCCACACTAGGACTAACAACCTGCAGTATGCAGATGACACAATCTTGCTTACTAGAAGCAAAGAAGATTTGAAACACTTACTGATGAATATCAATGGCAATAGCCTTCAGTATGGATTACATCTCAACAGAAAAAAAATAATTCCTCACAAATGGATTAATAAATAGCATCATGACAAATGAAGGAAAGATTGAAACTATCAAAGATTTCATTTTACTTGCATCCACAATCAAAGCTCATGAAAGCAGCAGTCAAGAAACCAAACAACTTCTTACATTGGGCAAATTTTCTGAAAATGACCTCTTTAAAGTATTCAAGAACAATGATGTGTCAGTTTGAGGACTAAGGTACATCTAGTCCTTGGTATGTGCATGTGAAAGCTGGACAATGAATCAGAAAACTGGAGAAGAACTGATGCATTTGAAAAATGATGTTGAAGAATATTAAAAGTACCATGGACTGCCAGAATAACAAACAAGTATGTCTTGAAAGAAGTGCAGTCAGAATGCTCCTTGGAAGCAAGGAGGGCAAGACTTCACCTTCGTGTTATGAGGAAGAACTAGACACTAGAAAAAGACATCATGCATGGCAAAGTAGAGAGTCAGCAAAAAAAGAGGAAGACCCTCAAGGAGATGGACTCATACAGTGGCTGCAACAATGGGCTTAAGCATAACAACAATTGTGAAGATGGCATTGGACCAGGTAGTGTTTTGTTCTGCTTTGCATAAGATCCCTGGAATCACCTCAATGAATTTTAACAGCAATAACATTGAGGTATAAATATACTTATATCTTTGATCTTTATCAATAAGTGCTTCAAGTCCTCTTCAGTAATACAAGCAAGGTGGTATCATTTATTCAATATAATAAACCAAAAAGAATACACAGGGTCTTGTTTCTAGTTTTATCATTTCATTCTCTAGAGAGTAGGTGAAAATGCAATATCCTTTCATATCATAGGATTTTTGTTTGTAAAATGAAGGCAGGAATATATTCTGGCAAACAGCTAATAAAGAGATTAAATGTCAAAGCCTACATAGAAACTCAGTCAAATCCTAGTGGGTTGATGTCTAAATAGCAGAAAAACAAAAAAGAAAGCCCACGATTCATATGAATAAAGGAGACCTGGAAGCATAGTGGATTACAAGTTGGGCTGCTAGCTGAAAGGTCAGCAGTTCAAATCTGCCAGTCACATCATAAGAGAAAGCTGAGGCTTTCTGGTCCCGTAGGGATTTATAGCCTCAGAAACCCTACACAGGATCACTGTAAGTCAGAACCAACTCAATGGCACACCACCACCACCAGATGAATTATGTCAGTTTCCATTCATTCATTCATTTGTCCAATAAGAATGTTAAGCCTACATTGCACTAGGTATTGTTTTGTACTTTGGGGATACTTAATGAATAAAACAAAGGGCTTTGTCTTTGAAAATTTAATAAGAGGGGACTTCCAAAAGTTTGTGGAAACATAGAATTAAAAGGTAACAAAATTTTTACATGAACTTTTTGAAGCCCTTAGTATTTTATAATAGGTTTCTTGGTGTAGTAAGTATTGGATTGGTAACTGCAAGCATGGCAGTTCAAATTCATTAGACACTCCTTGGATACACTATACAGGGTCGATCAGAATTGAAACTGAGTCTACAAATAATTTATATTTGCTCGTTATAATAATGTAAACAACAATACACAACAAACACAAAATTGTTAACCATATAATTAGGTTAGAATGTAAAAAAAAAAAAAAGAAAAAAGAAAGAAAGAAAAAGAGCAAGATAAGATCATTCAGAATACTGAATTGAAGGTCGAGAGGTTGGCTTTTAAATAGGGTCAGAATAGGCCTAATCCAGATCATTTCAGTTGAGAAAAGACTTGCAGGTGAAGGAATTTTCCTTGAAGCTATCTAGTAAAAGATCTCTCTAGGCAAAGGAAACAGCTCCCAACAGAAATATGTCTAGCAGTTTTCAGACTGAGGAAAGGCCAGCTGAGCTGGACCAGAATGAAAGGAGAGAAGGAAGCAATGAGCTAGATCAAAGAAGGAATTTGGATGGGAGCTGGCAGATTTGAGATTGCATAGATTCTTGAAGGCTGTTTACCTAAGGACAAAACTCAGAAGAGTTGGAAAAGAAGTTTGAATGGAAGCATAACTGATGTTACATGGAGGAGATTGTAATCGTTGAAATGAAATGAAATATATGATTAGTTGACTGTAAAACTGATGATCTGCTCTGTAAACCTTCACTCAATTCACAATAAAATATTATAAAATAAAATAAAATCAGTTTTCACAGGAACTTTTGAACAGGTTTGCAGGACAGATACAGCACTTTTATTTTACTAAATAGCATGTTTCTTCATCCATCTGTTTAGTAAATGGTGGTGTTTTGCTACTGTAGATTTTCTCAGCTTCCATTCTTAATTGTAATCTATACATTGAATTTCAATTTCATGTCATTTGGCATGAGAATGCTATTAACAATGCAAAACCACAAGGCATTCGTTTCATTCAAGCAACTTTCCATAGTTTTTGTTCATTATTGTCTGGATGCCATGTGACATAAAAGGAACACAAGGTCAAACTTCAAAATAAAAATAATATCAATGATAATGTGTTATTGTATAACCCCAAGGTGCATATTCTTCCAGGTTAATTTTCTGTTAGAAATGCCTGTGCCACTAATTCAAGACTTGTGGCCACGGTTTAAAAAAAAAAAAAAAAGTCCCTACATCCATGAAATGTTAGCAAAAGGGCAATATTGTATTTTTAATGAAGGAGGCAAAAGAAGATAAAGGAGCACAAAAGCAGAGAGGGAACTTTGAAAATATACAATGCTCTATGAAGCTGACAAAACATTATGAGACATCTAATTTCAGCTGTCAAAGGGGCTCACATTGATTTTTGTGCTCATTCTATGTACTTTTAGGGTCCTCTAAATGGAGTCTTATTTATTTGGCTCTTATATAACCTATCTTTTTCAGGGGAAAGTTAATAGTGCTTTCCAGTGGGAAAATAGAAACTTAGTTTAGACTGGAATACTTGAGAGCCCATTTTGCTTCTGTTTAGATTCAAGAAAATGAAAAGGCTTAGACATTTTCAAGGCAAAGAAAGAAGTCAACAAAAATCCAGGGACCCTAAATCACTGCTGTAAATGCTAGCTGTCTTTGTCCTCCTGCTCCCTCCTTTTGTTAGTCAATATCATATCCATCTATTTTCAGCCTCCAAAATGACCTGGCAAAAACTGTTCTAAGAAGGAAGTGACTATCATGACTCAGTTAAAAATAGTTTCTTTGTAAGAAAACATTTAAAAACTGGTCAAAAGGAAAAACTCAGACCCTCACCAATAGAATCTATATAGAAAATAAAATCTGTACTTATTGAAGACTCCCAACATGATGGATTCACCCAGTAACAGCAATAATGGGCTCAAACATAACAACTGTGAGGAGGCTGTGGGATTGGGCAGTGCTGCCTTCTGTTGTACAGAGGGTTGCAATGAAATGGAATCAACTCAATGGCACT
>NW_006409078.1:584469-586655 GCF_000296735.1 Chrysochloris asiatica
GTTGCATTCATCGTCAAAAAGAACATATCCAGATCAGTCATGAGGTACAACGCTGTCTGTGATAGGATAATATCCATGCGCCTACAGGGAAGGGAAGCCCAGTTAATACCATGATTATTCAAATTGATGCACCAACCACTAAAGCCAGTGAGGATAAAGTAGAAGAATTCTACCAGCTTCTTCAATCTGAAATTGATCAAACATGCAATCAAGATGTAGCGATCATTACTGTTGATTGGAATGCAAAGGTTGGGAAAAAAGAGGAAAGATCAGTAGTTGAGAAATATGGCCTTTATGGCCTTGGTGATAGAAATGATGCTGGAGAATGCATGATAGAATTCTGTAAAACCAATAATTTGTTCATTTTAAATACCTTCCTTAGACAATTAAAGAGATAACTGGACCTCCCCAGATGGAATACATAGAAATCAAATTGACTACATCTGTGGAATGAGACAATAGAAAAGCTCCATATCATCAGAGAAAACAAGGCCAGGGGCAGACTGTGGAACAGACCATCAATTACTCATATGCAAATTCAAACTGAAGATGAAGAAAATGCAAACAAGTCCACGAGAGCCAAAATATGACCTTCAATATATCCTACCTGAATTTAGAGATCATCTGAAGAATAGATTTCATACATTAAATACTAAAGACTGAAGACCAGAAAAGTTGTGGGATGACATCAAACAGCATACATGAAAAAACCAAAAAGTCATTGAGAAGACAAGAAAAAATGAAAAGGTTAAAATGGATGTCAGAAGAGACACTGAAACTTGCTCTCCAGTGTAGAGATGCTAAAGCAAATGGAAGAAATGAGGAGGTCCAAGAGCTGAACAGAAAATATCAAAGGTCAGCTTAAGAAGATAAAGCCAAATATTACAACAAAATTTGCAAAGATCTGGAGTCAGAAAACCCAAAAGGAAGAACACACTCAGCATTTCTCAAGCTGGGGGAACTGAAGAAAAAAATCAAGCCTCGACTTTCGTTATTTAAAAATTCTCTGCACAAATTATTGAATGATGCAGAAAGCATCAAGAGAAGATGGAAGGAATGCGCAGAGTTACTCTACCAAAAGGAAATGGTTGATTTTCAAACGTTTCAAGAGGAAGCATATCATCAAGAGCCAATGATACTGAAGGAGGATGTCCAAGGTACATTGAAGGAATTGGCAAAGAACAAGGCACCAGGGATTGATGGAATAAAAATTGAAATCTTTCAAGAAAGTGAGGCGGCACAAGTGGCACTCACTCATCTCTGCCACGAAATTTGGAAGACAATTATCTGGACAACTGATTGGAAGAGATCCGTCTTTGTGCATATTCCAAAGAGAGGTGACCAAAAGGAATGTGGAAATAATTGGCCAATCTCATTGATATCCCATGTGAGTAAAGTTTTGCTAAAGGTTTGTTTGCAGAAACAGCTACAATCATACACTGACAGAAAACTTCCAGAGGTTCAAACCAGATGCAGAAGAGGCCATGGAACGAGAGATATCATTGCTTATGTTCATTGGATCTTGGCTGAAAGCAGAGAATATCAGAAAGATGTTTACCTGTGCTTTATTGACTATGAAAAGGCTGTTGATTGTGTGGATCAAGACAAGCTGTGAACAACATTGCGAAGTATGAGTATTCCTGAACACTTAATTGTACTCATGAGGAATCTGTACCTGGACCAAGAGGCAGTTGTTCGAACAGAACATGGGTACACTAAATGGTTTAAAATTTAAAAAGGTGTGCGACAAGCTTGTATTCTTTTCACCATACTTATTCAACCTGTATGCTGAGCGAATAAGCTAAGAATCTGGGTTCTATGAAGAAAAATGTTGCATCAGGATTAGAAGAAGACTCATTAACAACCTGTGATATGCAGATGATACAACCATGTTTGCTGAACGTGAAGAGGACTTAAAACATTCACTGATGATAATCGAAGAGCAGTCTTCAGTATAAATTACATCTCAATGTAAATAATAAAAAAATTATCATCACTAGACCAATAAACAACATTCTTATCAAAGGAGAAAAGATTGAAGTTGTCAAGGACTTCATTCTTCTTGGATCAACTGTCAGTACTCATGGAAGCAGCAGTCAGGAAATCAAAGGATGTATTGCATTAGGCAAATCTGCTGCACAAGACCTTTTTAAAGTGTTGAAGAGCAAAGATGTCAGCTTGAAGAC
>NW_006409078.1:591057-593044 GCF_000296735.1 Chrysochloris asiatica
GACTCAATGGCACCTAAAAACAACAACAATCAGTGTTTCTGATCATTGGAGTCCTGGTGTGGCACTATGGACTAATGTTCAGACTGCAAATTCATTTCAACTGCAAGGTTGGTGGTTCCAGCTTACTAGCTGCTCCTTGGAAACCCTACACAGGGTCGCTATGGGTCAGAATAGACTCGATGGCACTTAACAACAACAACAATCATTCAGAACTAAAATATTAATCCACTTATTCCTGAATGAGACACATTTCTGAAGGCTTCTTTTTTTTGAAAACCACACCATACCAGTGGCCAGGCCAAAAAGGTAACAAAGAATTATCAATATCATCCAACTGACTATAACAATAAAATAAATATTTTTCTTTCTTAACATTTAAAACTCCATATGATACCTTATTATGGTAAAGATGGATTACGTTGGTGCAATATGTAATGAACTCCCAATCCTCATCATTAAAAATACAAACAGATTAATTAGAAAATGGACATAAAGAGATATTTTTCCAAAGTGACAAACAAATTAAAAGTCAGCACATTTACTATTTAGGAAAATGAAAATGAAAACTAAAATAAGATATCACCACATATCAGAATTTCTAATAAAAATAAATAAAATAATGACAATACCAAATGCTGTCAGGGATGCAGAGAAATTACATTACTTATTCATTGTTGAAGGGAATGAAAATTGGTAGCGTCATGCTGGAAAACAGTTTGGTGGTTTCTTGAGCAAACCATGCAATTACCACATAGCCCAGCAGTCTCACTCGTGGGCATTTACCTCAGAGAAATGAAAACATATATTTACACAAAAACATGTACATGAAAGTTTATAGGAGTTTCATCCACTGTATTAAAAAACTAGAAACAAAATATATTTATTTTCAGGGGTTAATGGTTAAATAAACTATGGTACATCTATACCATGAAATAAACTATTGATACATGCGACAACCTGAATGAAATCTCCAGAGAATTAGAATGAGCGGAAAGAGTCAATCCCAAAAGGTCGCATACGGTGTAATTGAAATTGTATAACATTTCTCAAAATGTCAAAATTATACAAATGAGAACAGATTCGTAGTTGTCATTGGTTAATTATGAGATGAAACTGGGAAGAAAGAGTATGGCTAAAAGGAGCAACATGAGAATCCTTATGGTAATGGAAATTTTGTGTATCTTAATGATCAAGGTCAATATCCTTATTTTGATGCGTATGAGTTTTACAGAATGATACCATTGGGGAAAACTGGGTAATAGTATAAGCGATCTCTCAGAGTTACTTCTTAAGCTGTATGTGAATGAACAATTTTCTCAAAAGAAAATATTTAAAGTATATATACATTAATTATCTCAAAATTTTTGTGAGTCAGAGGTTCAGGCATAGCTTTGCTGGGTGCCTATAATCAGGATGTTAGCCAAGGCTAGGATTTCATTTGCATGTTTGAGTCGGGAAAATTTGCCTCCAAA
The DNA here is from genome assembly GCF_000296735.1 of Chrysochloris asiatica. Classification (NCBI taxonomy): domain Eukaryota; kingdom Metazoa; phylum Chordata; class Mammalia; order Afrosoricida; family Chrysochloridae; genus Chrysochloris; species Chrysochloris asiatica. Next base: position 592,530 of record NW_006409078.1, read on the forward strand.
CTCACATAATTGTTGGCAGCATTGCTTTTCTTTTTCTATTTTTTGGTGAACTGGGGGTTCCAATTCTTGTAGATTTTCTGCTGGAGGCTACCCTTAGTTTCTTGCTATGGAACATGTTCAACATATCAGCTTGCTTCATTAAAGCTAGTGAGGAAAAAAAGCTTTAGAGCTGTAATAATATATAACTAAATCATTGCAAAGTATGGGTATTCCTGAATACTTAATTGTGCTCATGAGGAATCTGTATATGGATGAAGAGGCAATCTGTACATGGATCTGTTTGAACAGAGTATGTGAACACTGAATGATTTAAAATTTAAAAATACAACAGGGTTGTATTTTTCACCATACTTGTTCATCCTGTATGCTGAGCAAATAATCTGAGAAGCTGGGTTTTATGAGGAAAAATGTGACATCAGGATTGAAGGAAGACTCATTAACAACCTGCAATCTGCAAATGATACAACTTTGCTTGCTGAAAGTGAAGAGGACTTAAAATACTTACTGATGAAGAT
>NW_006409078.1:594154-597561 GCF_000296735.1 Chrysochloris asiatica
TTTTAATTTAATCAGAATGCGTACACTACTTTCTTAAACAGTTGGAAGTTATATAACATAATTATAAGTATTATAAGTTAAGGTGTATATTTAAAAATATAACTTAGGCTAAAGGATCAGAACCTTTTTTTTTTTTTTCCCATAGCAAATAAGACGTATTCAAGCAGATTGGGGAATACTATATGCATTTTAGTAACTTTAATAATTTCTCTAGACCACTAGAAAACTTGTTACATTGCTGTTTGTAGCTTTGTATTCTGAAGAAGTTAACATAATTTTACCAAATGTGGAAGTATTATTTGGCAAAATTTGTGCTTCAGGAGAAACTTCTACAGTACTTTAACAATGTTACAAAAATGGTCATTTTTGAAAACTTTTCAGTTGCCTTCAAAATCTTAGAAATCCTTTCAAAATTGAAAATGTGTTTCACATAGTGGCTTTTGCACAAGAACCCATTCAAGTTACTGGTAACCAGTGTCAAAAATGACATGGAGACCGTGTCTGACTTCCTCCTGCTTCATAAGGGTAAGGAGAATTAAATTCTACATCAGTCTAGGGCTGATTCCTATGAGACAGAGGTCAGACACACTTCTGTCCTCCATCCTTTGTTATCTTATTCTGACATCATCCATTCCTCCCAGGGCATGCCACTACCCTACTGGGTTTGATAATCATTGGAATGGCTACAGAAAACTGGCAGTCTCTACTTATAATTATGGACTTTATTAGCGATCAGAAACAACTCAGGATCCAGCAGTTATGCAGCCAGGAGCACGTCTTCTCAGCTTCTACAGACACACCTCTGTAGTCTACAGTCTGTCAGCCACACAACCCCTGGGTCTCTTTATTGCTTGGACAGGTGTTCAGTGCTCTCTTAGCACTGTCTCTAAATGTTCAAAGAAAATCATATCCTGCAAGCCAGTTTCTTGTCCAAAGGCACTCAGCTTTACTTGATCAGTGAACCCAGAAGTGCACTGCTCTGCTCTGTCTGGGTTTTTGGTTCTGCTGCTATCACGGCTGCTGCACACAGGGCTCTCAGTGCCCCAAAGACTGGCTCTGCTAATGGCTCTTCTTTTTTGATGGTTGTGAGATTTCCTGATCCTGTTTCTGACATGGCTCACTTTATACCTAGTGGAATGGCAAAACCAACCAATCCCCATATTAGAGTCGCATGCACCCTATTTGCATTAGTTCCACCCCATCAGTTGGTGGGAGTTATGAAGACTATGGATAGAAGCAACTTATCAAGTAAATTTACTATACCACACCTTATTTAACTGATGTACTTTGAATATAGGAAGTATATTCAAAGTATAAGGAGCTCTGGTAGCGTAGTGGTTACGAATCAGACTATGAACCGCAAGGTCAGCAGTTTGAAACTACCAGCTGCTCCGCGGGAGAAAGATAATGCATTCTGCTCCCATAAAGATTTATAGCCTCGGAAACCCTGTACAGGGTCATTATGGGTCGGAACTGACTCGGTGGCACATAACAACAACAACAACATTCAAAGTACATCAGTTAAATAAGAAACTTTCAGATTTATGTGTTTAAACACACTAAAATTGAAAGATGATGTTTTAGAAAATTAGGGCATTTGGATATTGTCAATTTTTGGACTTCTTGGGTGCTTTAAAATCTTATTTATTCATTATGGTGCCTTTGAGAATAATTTTCAGTTTTTTTCTTAATACCCACATAATGACGATCATCTGGAAATGATGGTAGTGACAACAACCATTGGTGGTGCAAATAGTTACTGTGCTGTGCTAATAACCAAAAGGTTGGTTGGTTCGAGTCTACCTAGAAGCATCTCAGAAAAATATCTAAAATCTAACTTCGGAAAATTCAGCCACTGTAAAACTTATGGAGCACAGTTTTATTCTGATACACGTGGAATCACCAAAAGTCAGAATGGACTGAACAGCAACTGGTTGTAATTATAGTAATATGAAGATGTTACACTAATGGCTGCTCTCTGTGAAGGACTAATTTATGTTAAAGAATATATGTGAGATCAGCAATGAACAACTCCATCTGCATGTCTCCTCTTTAAGGGGAAAAATGTATATATTTCTCTTTTTCTGCAACATGTGGAAGGAAAGAGATTTGGTACCTGTCTTTGATGAATCGCTCCCTATATAACTCCCTTTTCTCTGGATTAGCTGATGTAACCATGTATTGCTGCAGATCAAGAGGTTTTGCCCTATATTAAACATTGACCATCTTGTTTCAACCCATCTTCTAAAATTTTAGAATGTAATAGTCGGTTTTGTATCACAGTACTGAACAAAGAACAACATAATGGTATAGAGCTATCAGAGTTTACAAAAGTTGCTTAGCTTTCTCTGTGTTGAAGACATAACACTGATCACTTTTTATAACTGGTCTCTGCTCTGTACCATGATACTGGGTGTTATACATTGAACTGTGTCCTTCAAAAATATGTGTCATACTAACCAGGTCATGATTCTCTTTGTTATATAATGATGTGATTTGGAAATAATGTAATGACATAATCATCCCTCATGATGTGATCTGATGTCATCAATCAATCAGTTGATACAACACCCTTACTCAAGTTACAGTCCTGATCCCTTATGAAAGTACGGTGGAATGCAATACCCTTAATCAGGCCACAGTCCTGATCTGATGTAAAGGGAAATTCCCCAGCAAATGGCATGTATTACCTTTTTCTTACAAGAGATAAAGGGGGAGAAAGAAAGGCACAGAGAGTAGGAACCTACCAACAAGAAAGAAGATCCAGGAGTGGAGTGTACTTTGGGCCTGGTGTTCTTGAGCTAGGAATCTCCTAGAATCAGGAAATAGAAAAATAGCCTTCACCTAGAGCTGGCAACCTGAATTCAGACTTCTAGGCTTCTAAACTATTTGTTGTTGTTGTTGTTGCAGGCTGTCGAGTTGGTTCCAATCCACAGTGACCCTGTACAGGGTTTTGGAGGAGTGACTGGTGAGCTTGAACTGCCAACCTTGAGGTTCAAACTGACTTTACAGTCTAGTTCATTAACCCACAGTGCCATACCAGAAGTCCTCCTAAACTATGACATAAGAAAATTCTCTTTGTTAAAGCCATCCACTTGTGGTATTTCTATCACAGAAGCACTAAATAATGATCACTGAGCTTTCTCTGCTCCTATGGATTGGCCTATCTCCAACACTTCTTCCTTCTCTGTCAGGTGATAGAAGAAATCTTCCAGATTTGTTTCTTTACTATGCAGACCAATCTATAGTCCTTATAGGTCACATCTAAAAGGCGTTCATAACTCTAAAAAGTACCTATAAAGATAGTTTTCTAACAAAGTGTAGTTCTCTGCATAAATAATAATCCCTCCAGGAATAATGTTAAATGCTTGGCTGTCTTTTGAATCTTGGTTTCCCTGGCATACCAT
>NW_006409078.1:599103-600525 GCF_000296735.1 Chrysochloris asiatica
TTAAAAATATGAACTTTTTTTTTTCAGTTTTATGATAAAAGAACCACCATTAACCAAGACATAAAATACTCATCATTATCCTGTATTGAACTCCTCCAATGTGCTAAGGACTCTTGTGTGTGTCTTACACGTTCTTATTTTAAATAATTTAATCCTCAAAACAACTCTATGAGGTTGATGTTAGTAGATGCTTTCAAGTGGATCCCAAGTCAAAGTAACTATTTTTAAAACAACAAAACACTGCCAGGTTCTGCACCATATTCAGCATCATTGCCATTTTGGAGCTTATTATTAAAGTCACTGAGTCAATCCATCTTGTTCAGGGTCTTCCCTTTTTCACTGATCCTCACTTCACCAAACATGATGTCTTTCTCCAGGGTCTAGTCCCTTCTGAAACCAGGTACATGAGAACAAAATCATGCCATCCATGCTTCCAAAGAGCATTCTGACTGCACTTCTTTCAAGACATGTTTGTTCATTCTTTTAGTACTCTAAGATATATTCAATATTTGCCACCAGAATTCAAACACATTAATTTTCTTAGATCTTCCTTATTCATTGCCCAGCTTTCACACGCACATGAGGCAAATGAAAATAATACAGCTTGGGTCAGATACACTTTAGTTCCCAAAGTGACATCTTTGCTTTTTAACACTTTAAACAGATCTTTTGCAGCAGATCAATACAATACATCATTTGATTTTCTGACTGCTGCTTCCATGCATGTTGATTGTGGATTCAAGTAAAATGAAATTATAGACTACTTAATTCTTTTTTCCATTTATAGTAATGTTGCTTACTGGTCAATTGTGAGGATCTTTTATTTCTTTACGTTGAGGTGTAATCCGTATTGAATGCTGTCGTCTTTGATTCTCATCAGCAGGTGTTTCAAGTACTGTTCACATTCAGCAAACAAGGGTGTATCATCTGCATTTCACAGGGTCTTGATGAGTTTTCCTGCAATCCTCATGACACTTTCTTCTTTATATAGTCCAGCTTCTCAGATTATTGCTCAGTATACACATTCAATAAATATTGTGAAAGAATACAACCCTAACACAGAGCTCTCCTGATTTTAAACCCTGTGGAAGAATGAAGGAGAATTAATGTCAGACTGATTTGATGTGAGAAAGACTAAACTGATTATTAGTGGCTTTGACGATGGAGGATACAAGCCTAGGAATGCAGGTAATCTCTAGAAATTGGAAAAGATATGGATATGGATACTTATCTGAAGACTTCAGATAGGAAGACGTCCCTGCCAACACTTTGATTTGATTTTAGCTCAGTGAGACCTACTTTGGACTTCTGACCTTCAGAATTGTAACAGAGTAGATTTGAGTTGTTTTGAGCCATTAAATTTATGGTAATTTGTTACAGCAGCAATTTTGTTGTTGTTAGGTGCCATCAAGTTAGTACTGA
>NW_006409078.1:601070-602778 GCF_000296735.1 Chrysochloris asiatica
GATTTTTGTTTTCCTTACATTGAGATGTAATCCATATCAAAGGCTGTGCTCTTTGATCTTCATCAGTAAATGTTTTAAGTCCTCTTCACTTTCAGCAAGCAAGGTTGTATCATCTGCATATGACAATAGGAAACTAATATACAGATATTTAGTTTTTAGACTAAAATCTATTTGCTTAATAGATAAATTAGTATAACCAGAATGCAAATAAAAAGATTTATTGACATGTTGTGAAAAGTGTGACTAATATTGCAGTTTAACATTTCTGTAGAGGTTGTCGAATTGGAACCTAATTTACTGAGTAAGTGTTCATTGAAACACAATAAAATATTATTTTTTAAATGCTGAAAGTAAAGAAAAAGAAAAAAAGTAGTAATTGGCTCATGGCATTAGTGCTATCTTCATTTCAGTATTTTTCCTTTTCTAGGAACTTTCAAGTAGCAGATCTCACATTTTGTGTCCTATTCCAGTCAGATTTCAACACTCATTTGATCACTTTTTATAAACTCATTGTTCTTTCAAATTTATGCTCTCAAACTTTATACTATAATAAAGGAAATAGAGGTATGGTAAGAAATTTTTCTTGAGTTTAGGATGACGGCTGGATGAGGTGGAGCTTAAAATTAATGGGAGATTTTTAGTTAGAATTTATCCAGAGGAGAATGAGTGGAAAAATTCTTACGAAAGTCAGAAAAACAACATGGCTCAATATAAAAAGTGCTGAAAGTGTAAGATCTTTGAAATAGAGAATGTAATTACAGCAGAGATGAGAGATTAGATTGTAGGGGACCACAAAATTGATGATAAATGGGTGTGAATGACCTAAGACATAAGAAGGCTATGGGGAATTTGTAAACTATATTACACCCAAGAGGACCATGGTTGTACTAGCATACCTCATGTTTGTGATTTGCTTTATTGCACTTTGAAGATACTGTTTTTTGTTTTGTTTTAACAAATTGAAGCATTGTAATAAATTTGTGTCAAACAAGTCTATTGATGCTACTTTTCCAACAGCATGTGCTCACTTTGTATGTCTATGTCACATTTTGTTAATTTTCAAAATATTTCAAATGTTTTTATAATGATGCTGCACACTTAATAGACTACCATATAGTGGAAGCCTAATTTTTATATGCATTGAGAAACCAAAAATATGTATGATTATCTTTATCATGAAATTCTATATTTACTTATTATAGTAGTCTGAACTGAACCCACAATATAGCTAAGGTATGTCTACAGATAAGTTTGGTAAATAAATAGAGAAGGCAATATGATGAATGGTTTTATGTATCAATCCTAAAGGCAGGGAAATGATGCTTTTGAATACTCTAGGAAAACGTTAACAGTAGCTAAATCATGTAGTATTGGCCTTTGGCAAGAAAAAAAAAGCAGAGATATTTCAAAGATATTAAGATAGAATCAACAGTACATGCTGACTAATGAAATATAGATTATGAGAAGTAAGAGAAGTAAGCTTGATAGAAACAATGGAAAGAATCTGATGAATATAAAAGGTTAGAGATAGAATATGTGCTGTTTAATTTCTCTTTTTTTTTTTTAATGTTTTATTGTGAATTATGTGATAGGTTACATGAGAGAACATTAGTTTTCTATTGACCCTATCATATATTGTTTCATTGCCATGGTAACAATCCCCTAATGCATCATCAACAAACCAAAGGGTATACACTACAAGCCTGCC
>NW_006409078.1:604328-604824 GCF_000296735.1 Chrysochloris asiatica
TAACCACTACGCTATGCTGCCTGAGCTCCTTAACATTATAACCCTCTTTCCCCAATTCTAACCATGTCTCAATCTCTGTATCCCAGAGCCATGTTTTTCCAAGGTTGTGCATATATCATTCTTTACCTATGTCCCACTTAGCCCATGCAAACCTGCCTAATTGTTCTCCTATCTGCTTTGTTCTTCCATTCCCCTCTCCCATCTTATATATTGTCCCCCTCCTCAGCACCCAAACTATCCTGTGTCTACTCCCTGCCCTGTGCTTCACCTTCCCTCTCCTCCCCTCACCCCCCCATCACAGAAACCAGGAAAGAATCCACCCCCCTTTAGTATGGATTCTTTTTCTTAGTCTTTTACTGTAGTGGTCCTATGCAGTATTTCTCCTTTTGTGACTGACTAATTTCACTCAACATAATGTCTATTAGGTTCATCTATGTTAAGCGGTGGCTTGCAGCTTCCTTGTTATTTTTCAAAGTAGCATAGTATTCCATTGTGT
>NW_006409079.1:0-1197 GCF_000296735.1 Chrysochloris asiatica
TACATGGCAGAGTAGTGCAACATTTGCATATACCGGGTTCTCGCTACATGGCAGAATAGTGCAACATTTCCAAACACAAACTTCTAGCTTCATGGCAGATGAGTCCAACGTGTCCATATATTGAGAGCTGGCAACATGGCAGAGTAGTGCAACATTTCTATATTGAAAGATCTAGCTACATTGCAGATGAGTCCATCGTATCCATATATTGAGACCTATCTACATGGCAGAGTCGTCAAACATGTCCATATACAGATTTCTAGAGATATGATAGGTGAGTCCAACATGCCCATATAATGAGAGCTAGGTCCATGGCAGAGTAGTCCAACATGTCCATATACAGAAACTTGTCTACATGTCAGATGAGTGCAACATGGGTATATTTAGAGGGCTCGACACTAGGCATATGAGTCCTACATATTCATATACAGAGAGCTAGCTACATGGCAGATGAATCCAATGTACCCATATATTGAGAGCTACCTACATGGAAGATAAGTCCAACATATCCATGTACAGAGATATACTATATGGCAGAGGAGTCCAAAATGCTCATATACAGAGAGCAAGCTACACAGCAGTGTAGTGTCGCAGTACCATATACAGATTTCTAGCTACATGGCAGATGAGTCCAAAGTGTCCATTTACTGAGAGCTAGCTACATGGCAGAATAATCCAACATGTCCATATACATTCAGAGTACAAGCTACATAGCAGATGAGTCAAATATGTACATATACTGAGAGTTATGTACTTTTCAGATGGGACCAACATGTGTATACTTAGAGGTCTAGCTACCAGGCAGATGAGTCCAGCGTGTTCATACAGAGAGAGTTGGCTACATGCCAGATGAGTCCAAAATGTCCATATACAGACAGCTAGCTACATGGCAAAGTAGTGCAACATTTGCATATACTGGGTTTTAGCTACATGGTAGAATAGTGCAACATTACTATACACAAATTTCTAGCTACATGACAGATGAGTCCAACGTGTCCATATATAGAGAGTTACTACATGGCAGAGTAGTGTAACATTTCCATAGACAGGGTTCTAGCTTCATGGCAGATGAGTCCAACGTGTCTATATATTGAGAGCTGGCAACATGGCAGAGTAGTGCAACATTTCTATATAAAGAGTTCTAGCTACATTTCAGATGAGTCCATCGTGTCCATATATTGAGAGCTATCTACATGA
>NW_006409079.1:4738-5216 GCF_000296735.1 Chrysochloris asiatica
AGAGACATACTACATGGCAGAGTAGTGTAACATTTCCATATACAGGGTTCTAGCTTCATGGTAGATGAGTCCATCATGTCCATATATTGAGAGCTGGCAACATGGCAAAGTAGTGCAACATTTCGATATAGAGAGTTCTAGCTACATTGCAGATGAGTCCATCGTGTCCATATATTGAGAGCTATCTACATGGCAGGTGGTCGAACATGTACATATACAGATTTCTAGCGATATGATAGATGTGTCCAACATGCCCATATAATGAGAGCTAGGTCCATAGCAGAGTATTCCAACATGCCCATATACAGAGACATGGTTACATGGCAGATGAGTGCAACTTGGGTAAATTTAGAGGGCTTGATACAAGGCAGATGTGTCCTACATGTTCATATACAGAGAGCTAGCTACATGGTCGATGAGTCCAATGTGCCCTTATACTGAGAGCTAATTACATGTAAGATTAGTCCAACATATCCAT
>NW_006409079.1:5723-11007 GCF_000296735.1 Chrysochloris asiatica
ACATGTCCATATACTGAGAGCTAGCTACATGACAGACAAATCCATTATGTTCACATACAGAGAGCTACCTACATGGCAGATCAGTTCTAACATATCCATGGACAGAGATGTAGCTAAATGGCAGACGAGTCCTAAATGTACATATACAGACAGTTAGCTACATGGCATAGTAGTGCAGGAGTATCATATACAGATATCTAGCTACATAGCAGAATAGTCCTACATGTCCATTTACATTCAGAGTACAAGCTACATAGCAGATAAGTCCAATATGTACATATTCTGAGAGTTTTCTATTTTTCAGATGGGTCCAACATGTGTATATTTAGAGGTCAAGCTACCAGGCAGATGAGTCCAGTGTGTTCATACACAGAGAGCTGGCTACATGGCAGATGAGTCCAAAATGTCCATATACAGAGAGCTAGCTATATGGCAGAGTAGTGCAACATTTGCATATACCGGGATCTAGCTACATGGTAGAATAGTGCAACATTTCTATACACAATTTTCGAGATACATGACAGATTAGTCCAAGGTGTCCATGTATAGAGAGTTAATACATGGCAGAGTAGTGTAACATTTCCATATACAGAGTTCTAGCATCATGGCAGATGAGTCCAACGTGTCCATATATTGAGAGCTATCTACATGGCAGAGTTGTCAAACATGTCCATATACAGATTTCTAGCGACATGATAGATGAGTCCAACATGCCCACATAATGAGAGCTAGGTCCATGGCAGAGTAGTCCAACATGTCCTTATACTGAGACTTGGCTACATGGCAGATGAGTGCAACATGGGTATATTTAGAGGGCTCGATACTAGGCAGATGAGTCCTACATGTTCATATACAGAGATCTAGCTACATGGCAGATGAATCCAACGTGCCCATATATTGAGAGCTACCTACATGGAAGATCAGTCCAACATATCCATGTACAGAGATATAGCTATATGGAAGAGGAGTCCAAAATGCACATATACAGAGAGCTAGCTAGATGGCAGAGTAGTGCAGCAGTGCCATATACAGATTTCTAGCTACATGTTAGATGAGTCCAACGTGTCCATTTAATTAGAGCTAGCTACATGGCAGAATAGTCAAACATTTCCATATACAATCAGAGTACAAGCTTTATAGCAGATGAGTCCAATAAGTACATATACTGAGAGTTATCTACTTTTCAGATAGGTCCAACATGTGTATACTTAGAGGGCTAGCTACCAGGCAGATGAGTCCAGCGTGTTCATACACAGGGAGCTGGCTACACGGCAGATGAGTCCAAAATGTCCATATACAGAGAGCTAGCTACATGGCAGAGTAGTGCAACATTTGCATATACCGGGTTCTAGCTACATGGAAGAATATTGCAACATTTCCATACACAAACTTCTAGCTACATGACTGATGAGTCCAACGAGTCCATATATAGAGAGTTACTACATGGCAGAGTAGTGTAACATTTCCATATACAGGGTTCTTGCGTCATGGCAGATGAGTCCAACATGTGTATATATAGAGGGCTTACTACATGGCAGATGAGACCAACATGTTCATATCCAGAGAGCTGGCTACCTGTCTGATGAGTCCTTTGTTTACATATACAGAGAGATATGTACATGGCAGAATAGGGCAACATTTCTATATACAGAGTTCTAAATACATGGCAGCTGAATCTATCATATCCATATACTGAGAGCTAGCTACATAGCAGAGTAGTCCATCATGTCCATATAGAGAGTTCTAGCTTCATTGCAGATGAGTCCATCATGCCAACATACAGAGAGCTACCTACATGAAAGAGTACTCCAACATGTCCATATACAGAGTACTAGTTATATGGCATATGAGTCCAATATGTCCATATACAGGGAGTTAGCTACATGGTAGATGAGTCCAATGTGTCCATTTACTGAGAGCTAGCTACATGGCACAATAGTCCAACATGTCCATATACATTTAGAATACAAGCTACATAGCCGATGAATTCAATAAGTACATATACTGAGAGTTATCTACTTTTCATATAGGTCCAACATGTGTATATTTAGATGTCTAGCTACCAGGCAGATGAGTCAAGCATGTTCATAGAGAGAGAGCTGGCTACATGCCAGATGAGTAGAAATTGTCCATATACAGGGAGCTAGCTACATGGCAGAGTAGTGCAACATTTGCATATACCGGGTTCTAGCTACATGGCAGAATAGTGCAACATTTCCATACACAAACTTCAAGCTACATGACAGATGAGTCCAACGTGTCCATACAGAGAGAGTTAATACATGGCAGAGTAGTGTAACATTTCCATATACAGGGTTCTAGCTTCATGGCAGATGAGTCCATCATGTCCATATATTGAGAGCTATCTACATGGCAGAGTGGTCAAACATGTCCATATACAGATTTCTAGCGACATGATAGATGAATCCAACATGCCCATATAATGAGAGCTAGGTCCATGGCAGAGTAGTCCAACATGTCCATATACTGAGACTTGGCTACATGTCAGATGAGTGAAACATGGGGATATTTAGAGGGCTCGATACTAGGCAGATGAGTCCTACATGTTCATATACAGAGAGCTAGCTACATGTCAGATGAGTCCAATGTGCCCATATACTGAGAGCTACCAACATGGAAGATCAGTCCAACATATCCATGTACAGAGATATAGCTATATGGCAGAGGAGTCCAAAATGCACATATACAGAGAAGTAGCTAAAAGGCAGAGTCATGTAGCATTTCCATATACAGATTTCTAGCTACATGGCAGCTGAGTCCAACGTTTACATATACAGAGAGATAGCTACATGGCGGAAGATTCCAACATTTTCATATACAATATACATTCAGAGTAAAAGCTAAATAGCAGATGAGTCAAATAAGTACATATACTGAGATTTATCTACTTGTAAGATGGGTCCAATATGTGTATATTTAGAAAGCTAGATACCAGGCAGATACGTCCAGCGTCTTCATACAAAGAGAGATGGCTACATAGCAGATGAGCCCAAAATGTCCATATACAGAGAGCTAGCTACATGGCAGAGTAGTGCAACATTTGCATATACCGGGTTCTAGCTACATGGCAGAATAGTGAAACATTTACATACACAAACTTCTAGCTACATGACTGATGAGTCCAACGTGTCCATATATAGAGAGTTACTACATGGCAGAATAGTGTAACATTTCCATATACTGGGTTCTAGCTTCATGGCAGATGAGTCCAACATGTGTATATATAGAGGGGTTACTACATTGCAGATGAGACCAACATGTTCATATCCAGAGGGCTGGCTACCTGTCTGATTATTCCAACATGTCCATATACTGAGAGCTAGCTACATGACAGACAAGTCCAATATGTCATATACAGAGAGCTACCTACATGGCAGATCAGTCCAACATATCCATGGACGGAGATGTAGCTACATGGCAGACGTTTTCTAAATGTATATATACAGAGAGCTAGCTACATGGCAGAGTAGTGCAGCAGTACCATATACAGATTTCTAGCTACATGGCAGATGAGTCCAACGTGTCCATATACTGAGAGCAAGGTCCATGACAGACAAGTCCAATATGTTCATATACAGAGAGCTATCTACATGGCAGATAAGTCCAACATATCCATGGACAGAGATGTAGTTACATGGCAGACGAGTCCTGAATGTACATATACAGAGAGCTATCTACATGGCAGAGTAGTGCAGCAGTACCCTATACAGATTTCTAGCTACATGGCAGATGAGTACAACGTGTCAATTTACTGAGAGCTAGCTACATGGCAGAATAGTCCAACATGTCCATATACATTCAGAGTACAAGCTACATAGCAGATGAGTCCAATATGTACATATACTGAGAGTTATCTACTTTTCAGATGGGTCCAACATGTGTATATTTAGAGGACTAGCTACCAGGCAGATGAGTCCAGCGTGTTCATACACAGAGAGTTGGCTACATGGCAGATGAGTCCAAAATGTCCATTTACAGAGAGCTAGCTACATGGCAGAGTAGTGCAACATTTGCATATACCAGGTTCTAGCTACATGGAAGAATAGTGCAACATTTCCATACACAAACTTCTAGCTCCATGACTGATGAGTACAACGTGTCCATATATAGAGAGGTAATACATGGCAGAGTAGTGTAACATTTCGATATACAGGGTTCTAGCTACATGGCAGATGAGTCCAACGTGTCCATATATTGAGAGCTGGCAACATGGCAGAGTAGTGCAACATTTTTATATAAAGAGTGCTAGCTACATTGCAGATGAGTCCATCGTGTTCATATATTGAGAGCTATCTACATGGGAGAATGGTCGAACATGTCCATATACAGATTTCTAGCGACATGATAGGTGAGTCCAACATGCCCATATAATGAGAGCTAGGTCCATGTCAGAGTAGTCCAACATGTCCATATACAGAGACTTGGCTACATGGTAGATGCGTGAAACATGGGTATATTTAGAGGGCTCAATACTAGGCAGATGAGTCCTTCATATTCATATACAGAGAGCTACCTACATGGCAGATGAGTCCAATGTGCCCATATACTGAGGGGTACCCACAAGGAAGATCAGTCCAACATATTCATGTACAGAGATATAGCTATATGGCAGAGGAGTCCAAAATGCACATATACAGAGAGCTAGGGAAAAGGCAGAGTCATGTAGCATTTCCATATACAGATTTCTAGCTACATGGCAGATGAGTCCAACGTTTACATATACAGGGAGATAGCTACATGGCAGAATAGGGCAATATTTCTATATACAGAGTTCTAAATACATGGCAGCTAAGTCCAACATATCCATATACTGAGAGCTAGCTACATGGCAGAGTAGTCCATCATGTCCATATACAGAGATCTAGCTACATTGCAGATGAGTCCAACATGCTAATATACAGAGAGCTCTGGAGCATAGTGGCTACGAATCGGGCTGCGAATCTTAAGGTCATAGGTTCCAAACTACCAGCCACTCCGTGGGAGAAAATTGAGGTTTTCTACTACCATAGATTTACACCTTCGGAATCCCTGTACAGGGTGGCTATTGGTCGGAACCGACTCGACGACACTTAACAACAAAAACAACAACCTACATGGAAGAGTACTCCAACATGAACATATACAGAGTACTAGCTTTATGGCATATGAGTCCAATATGTCCATATACAGGGAGTTAGCTACATGGCCGATGAGTCCAACATGTGTATATATAGAGGGCTTACTTCATGGCAGATGAGACCAAGATGTTCATATCCAGAGAGCT
>NW_006409079.1:11823-14139 GCF_000296735.1 Chrysochloris asiatica
CAGATGAGTCCAGCATGTTCATATACAGAGAGCTGGCTACATGGCAGATGAGTCCAAAATGTCCATATACAGAGAGCTAGCTACATGGCAGAGTAGTGCAACATTTGCATATACTGGGTTCTAGCTACATGACAGAATAGTGAAACATTTCCATACAAAAACTTCTAGCTACATGACTGATGAGTCCAATGTGTCCATATATAGAGAGTTAATACATGGCAGAGTAGTGTAACATTTCCATATACAGGATTCTAGCTTCATGGCAGATGAGTCCAACGTATCCATATATTGAGAGCTGGCAACATGGCAGAGTAGTGCAACATTTCTATATAAAGAGTTCTAGCTACATTGCAGATGAGTCCATCGTGTCCATATATTGAGAGCTATCTACATGGCAGAGTGGTCAAACATGTCCATATACAGATTTCTAGCAACATGATAGATGAGTCCAACATGCCCATATAATGAGAGCTAGGTCCATGTCAGAGTAGTCCAACATGTCCATATACAGACACTTGGCTACATGGCAGATGAGTGTAACATGGGTATATTTAGAGGGCTCGATACTAGGCAGATGAGTCTTCATTTCCATATACAGAGATCTTGCTACATGGAAGATGAGTCCAATGTGCCCATATACTGAGAGCTACCTACATGGAAGATCAGTCCAACATATCCTTGTAAAGGGATATAGCTATATGGCAGAGGAGTCCATAATGCACATATACAGAGAACTAGCTAAAAGGCAGAGTCATGTAGCATTTCCATATACAGATTTCTAGCTACATGGCAGATGAGTCCAACCTTTACATATAAAGACAGATAGCTACATGGCAGAATAGGGCAACATTTCTATATACAGAGTTCTAAATACATGGCAGCTGATTCCAATATATCCATATACTGAGAGCTAGCTACATGATATAGTATTTCAACATGTCCACATACATAGTTCTTCCTACATGGTAGATGCATCCAATGTGCCCATATACTAAGAGCTAGCTACTTGACTAGTAGTCCAACATGTCCATATACAGTGTACTAGCTACATGGCAGATGAGTCCAATATGTCCACATACTGAGAGTTATCTACTATTCAGATGAGTCCAACATGTGTATATTTAGAGGGCTAGCTACCAGGCAGATGTGTCCTGCATGTTCATATACTGATTTTTAAGTACGTGGCAGATGAGTCCAACAAGTGTATATTTAGCCATTTACTTCAAGGAAGACAAGTCATATATTGTCAAATACTCAGAGCTACATACAAAGCAGATCAGTCCTACATATCCATGTTCAGAGAGTAACAACATGACACACGAGTCCAATATGTCCATATACAGTGAGCTAGCGACATGGCAGGGTAGTGTTACAATTCCATATACAGAGTTCTAGCTACATGGGAGATGAGTCCAGCATGTATGTATACAGAGTTCTAGCTAAATGGCAGATGAGTCCAACATGATCATATATAGAGTGTTAGCTACAATGTAGAGTAGTGCAATATTTCCATATACAGGGTTCTAGCTACATGGTCAATGAGTCCAACGTGGCCCTATACTGAGAGCTAGCTACATAGCAGAGGATTCCAACAAGTCCCTATACAGAGTTCCAGCGACATGGCAGATGAATCCAACATTTACATATACAGAGGGCAAACAACATGGCAGAGTAGGGGACATTTCCATTTACAGGGTTCTAACTACATGGCAGATAAATCCAACGTACCCATATCCGGAGAGCTAGCTACATGATAGAGTAGTCCAACATGGCCATATACAGTGTTCTAGCTTCATGGCAAATGACTCCAGCATGTCCATATACTCAAAGTTAGTTACATTGTAGATGAATCCAACATGTGTATACATAGAGGGCTAGCTACAAGGCAGATGAGTCCAACATGTTCATACACAGAGAGGTAGCTACATGGCAGATGAGAACAACATATGTATATTTAGAGGATTAGCTACATGGTGGACAAGTCCAATATCTTCATATACAGAGAGATACCTACAGGGCAGATCAGTCTAACATATCCATGCACAGAGAGCTTGCTTCATGGCAGAAGAGTATAAAATGTCCATATACAGAGAGCTAGCTACATGGCGGAGTAGTGCAACAATTCCATATACAGAGTTCTAGCTACAAAGCAGGTGAGTCCCACATACTCATACAGAGAGAGCTGTCTGCATGGCAGATGAGCACAACATGTCCATATACAGAGATATAGCTACATGGCAGACAAGTCCAATATGTTCCTATACAGAGAGCTAGCTACATGACAGATCAGTTCAACATATCCATGCACAGAGAGCT
>NW_006409079.1:14239-17217 GCF_000296735.1 Chrysochloris asiatica
CATATCCATGCACAGAGAGCTAGCTACATGGCAGACGAGTCCAAAATGTCCATGTTTAGAGAGCTAGCTACATCGCAGCAGAGTTCAACATTTCCATATACAGAGTTCTAGCTACATGACAGATGAGTCCAACATGTCCATATACAAAGAGCTAGCTCTATGGCAGAGAAGTCCAAAATGTCCATATACAGAGTACTAGCTACATGGCAGAGTAGTACAACATTTCCGTATACAGAGTTCTAACTACATGGCAGATGAGTCCAACATGTCCATATACTGAGAGCTAGCTACATGACAGAGTAGTCGAACATGTCCATATACAGAGTACTAGCTACAGGCCAGAGTAGTGCAACAATTCCATATACAGAGTTCTAGCTACAAAGCAGGTGAGTCTAACATATTCATACAGAGAGAACTGTTTACATGGCTGATGAGCCCAAACTGTCCATATACATAGATATAGCTACATGGCAGACAAGTCCAATATGTTCCTATACAGAGAGCTACCTACATGGCAGATCAGTTCAACATATCCATGCACAGAGAGCTAGCTGCATGGCAGAAAAGTCCAAAATGTCCATATATAGAAAGCTAGCTACATAGCAGCGTAGTGCAACATTTCCATATACAGTGTTCTAGCTACATGACAGATGAGTCCAACGTGTCCATATATAGAGAGCTAGCTTCATGCAGAGTAGTGCAACATTTCCATATTCAGGGTTCTAGCGACATGGTCAATGAGTTCAACTTGTCCATATACTGAGAGCTAGCCATATGGCAGATGAGTCAAACGTGTCCATAGACAGAGGGCTAGCTACATGGCAGTGCAGTGCAACATTTCCATATACAAAGTTCTAGATACAGAGCAGATGAGTCCAACGTGTCCATTTACTGAAAGCTACCAACATGGCAGAGTAGTCCATCATGTCCATATTCAGAGTTCTAGCTACATTGCAGATGAGTCCAACGTGCCCATATACAGAGATCTACCTACATGGAAGAGTAGTCCAACATGTCCATATACTGAGAGTTAGCTACATGGCAGATGAGTTCATCTTGTCCACATACTGAGAGCTAACTACTTGGCAGAGTAGTCCAACATGTCCATATACAGAGTTCTAACTACATGACATATGAGTCCAAAGTGTCCATACCCAGAGAGCTAGCTACATGACAGAGTATTGAAACATTTCCATATCCAGAGGTCTAGCTACATGCAAATGAGTCCAAAGTGTCCATATACTGAGAGCTAGTTACATGGCAGAGTTGTCCATCATGTCCATATACAGTGTTCTAGCTACATTGCAGATGAGTCCAAGGTGCCCATATACTGAAAGTTAACTACATGGCAGTGTAGTCCAACATGTGCATATACAGAGTACTAGCTACATGGCAGATGAGTCCAACATTTCCTTATACTGAGAGTTAGCTATATGGCAGATGAGTCCAACATGTGTATATTTAGAGGGCTTGCTACACGGCAGATGAGAACAAAATGTTCATATACAGAGAGTTGTCTACATGGCTGATGTGACCAACATGTCCATATACTGACAGCTAGCTACATGGTAGACAAATCCAATATGTTCATGTACAGAGAGCTACCAACATGGTAGATCAGCGCAACATATTCATGTACAGAGATGTAGCTAGATGGCAGACATGTCCAAAATGTACATATACAGAGAGCTAGCTACATAGCAGAATTGTGCAAGATTTCCATATACAGAGTTCTAGCTACATGGCAGATGAGTCCAACATGTCCATTTACAGAGAGCTAGATACATGATAGACTAATGCAATATTTCCATATACAAGGTTCCAGCTACATAGCCTTTGAATCCAACATGTCCATTTAGTGAGAGCTAGCTACATAGCAGAGTAGTCATACATGTCCATGTACAGAGTTCTAGCTACATGACAGATGAGTCCAATGGGCCCATATCCTGAGAGCTAGCTACATGGCAGAATAGTGCAGGATATCCATATACAGAGTTCTAGCTACATGGCAGATGAGTGCAACGTGTCGATATACAGAGAGCTAGATACATGTTAGAGTAGTGCAACATTTCCATATACAGGGTTCTAGCTACATGGTAGATGAGTTCAATATGTGTATATTTATAAGGCGAGCTGCAGAGCATACAAGTCTAATATCTTCATATACAGAGAACTAACTACATGTCAGTACAGAGAGCTAGCTATATGGCAGAAGAGTACAAAAGGTCCATATGCAGAGAGCTAGCTACATGGCAGCATAGTGCAACATTTCCATATACAGTGTTCTAGGTACATGGTAGATGAGTGCAACGTTTCTATATACAGAGAGCTTGCTACATGGCAGAGTAGTGCAACACTTCGACATACAGAGTTCTATCTTAATGGCAGAGAGTTGAACATGTCCATATACTGAGAACTAGATACATGGCAGATGAGTCCAACATGTCCATATACTTAGAGATAGCTACAAGTCAAATGAGTCCAACATGTGTATATATAGAGGACTAGCTACAAGGAAGGTGAGTCCAACATGTTCATACAGAGAGATCTGGCTACATGGCTGATGAGTCCAACATGTCCATATACTAAGAGTAAGCTACATGGCAGACAAGTCCAATATGTTCATATGCAGAGAGCTACCTATGTGACAGATGAGTCCAACATGTCTATATATTGAGTTTTAGCTACATGACAGATTAATCCAACATGTGTATATGTAGAGGACTATCTACAAGTAAATGAGTCCAACATGTGCATACACAGAGAGCTGGCTACATGGCTGATGAGTCCAACATGTCCATTTACTGAGAGTTAGCTACATGGCAGACAAGTCCAATATGTTCATATGCAGAGAGCTACCTATGTGACAGATGAGTCCAACATATCCATGCACAGAGAGCTAGCTATACGGCAGATGAATCCAAAATTTCCATATACAGAGAACTAGCTACATGGAAGAGTAATACTACATTTCCATA
>NW_006409079.1:17536-19709 GCF_000296735.1 Chrysochloris asiatica
GTACTAGCTACATGGCAGATGAGTCCAACATGTGTATATATAGTGGACTAGCTACAATGCAGATTAGTCCAAAATGTTCATAGAGAGAGAGCTGGTTACACGGCTGATGATTCCAACATATCCATATCCAGAGATGTAGCTATATGGCAAACAACTCCAATATGTTCATACACAGAGAGCTACCTACATGGCAGATCAGTCCAACATATCCATACACAGAAAGCTAGCTACATGGCAGAAAAGAATAAAATGTCCACATACAGAGATCTAACTACATAGCACAGTATTGCAGCATTTCCATATACAGAATTATAGTTACATGGCAGATGAGTCCAACGTGTCCATTTACTGAGAGCTAGCTACATGGCAGAAGAGTCCAACATGTCCATATACATTCAGAGTACAAGCTGCATAGCAGATGAGTCCAATAAGTACATATACTGAGAGTTATCTACTTTTCAGATGGGTCCAACATGTGTATATTTAGAGGGCTAGCTACCAGGCAGATGAGTCCAGCGTGTTCATACACAGAGAGCTGGCTACATGGCAGATGAGTCCAAAATGTCCATCTACAGAGAGCTAGCTACATGGCAGAGTAGTGCAACATTTGCATATTCCAGGTTCTAGCTACATGGCCGAATAGTGCAACTTTTCTATACACAAACTTCTAGCTACATGACTGATGAGTCCAACATGTCCATATATAGAGAGTTAATACATGGCAGAGTAGTGTAACATTTCCATATACAGGGTTCTAGCTTCATGGCAGATGAGTCCAACGTGTTCATATATTGAGAGCTGGCAACATGCAGAGTAGTGCAACATTTCTATATAGAGAGTTCTAGCTACATTGCAGATGAGTCCATCGTGTCCATATATTGAGAGCTATCTACATGGCAGAGTGGTCGAACAAGTCCATATACAGATTTCTAGCGACATGATAGATGAGTCCAACATGCCCATATAATGAGAGCTAGGTCCATGCCGGAGGAGTCCAACATGTCCATATACTGAGACTTGGCTACATGGCAGATGAGTGCAACATGGGTATATTTAGAGGGCTCATTTCTAGGCAGATGAGTCATCCTTGTTCATATACAGCGAGCTAGCTACATGGCAGATAAGTCCAATGTGCCCAAATACTGAGAGCTACCTACATGGAAGATCAGTCCAACATATCCATGTACAGAGATATAGCTATATGGCAGAGGAGTCCAAAATGCACTTATACAGAGAGCTAGCTAAAACGCAGAGTCATGTAGCATTTCCATATACAGATTTCTAGCTTCATGGCAGTTGAGTCCAACGTTTACATATACAGACAGATAGCTACATGGCAAAATAGGGCAACATTTCTATATACGGAGTTCTAAATACATGCCAGCTGAGTCCATCATATCCATATACTGAGAGCTAGCTACATGGCAGAGTAGTCCATCATGTCCATATACAGAGTTCTAGCTACATTGCAGATGAGTCCAACATGCCAATATACAGAGAGCTACCTACATGGAAGAGTACTCCAGCATGCCCATATACAGAGTACTAGCTATATGGCATATGAGTCCAATATGTCCATATACAGGGAGTTAGCTACATGGCAGATGAGTCCAACATTTGTATATATAGAGGGCTTACTACATGGCAGATAAGACCAACATGTTCATATCCAGAGAGCTGGCTACCTTTCTGATGAGTCTAACATGTCCATATGCAGAAAGTTAGCTATGTGGTAGACAAATCCAATATGTTCATATAGAGAGAGCTATCTATATGTCAGACCAGTCCAACATATCCATGCACACATAGCTAGGTACATTACAGACGAGTCCAAAATGTCCATATTCATAGAACTAGCTACATGACAGAGTAGTGCAAAATTTCCGTGTACAGAGTTCCAGTTACATGGTAAATTAGTCCAATATGTCAATATACTGAGATGTAGCTACATGGCAGAGTAGTCTGGACATGTTTACATGTCCATATTCAGGGTACTAGCTACATGGCAGATTAGTCCAACATGTCCATATACTGAGAGCTAGCTACATGTCAGACAAGTCTAAAATATCCATATACAGAGAGCTAGCTACATGGCAGATGATTTCAATGGGGCCATATACTCACAGCTAGCTACATGGCAGAATCATCTAACATTTGATAAACAGAGTACTAG
>NW_006409079.1:20769-54167 GCF_000296735.1 Chrysochloris asiatica
AACAACAAGCTATAATGAAGGTGAGTTCAACATGTTCATTCAGAGAGAGCTATCCACATTGCAGACAAGTCCAAAATATCCAAAAACAGAGAGCTAGCTACATGTCACATGACTCCAATGTGGCAATATACTGACAGCTAGCTACATGCAGAGTCGTATATCACTTCTATATACAGTGTACAATCTATATGGCAGATGAGTCCAACATGTCCATATACTGAGAGTTAGTACATGACAGTTGAGTCCACCATGTGTATATATAGAGGACTACCGATAAAGCAGATGAGTCCAACATGTTCATACAGAGAGAGCTGGCTACATGGTTGATGAGTCTAACTTGTCCATATACAGAGAGCTAGCTACATCGCATTGTAGTGCAACATTTGCATTTACAGGGTTCTAGCTACATGGCAAGTGAGTCCAACGTGTCCATATACAAAGAGCTAGCTACAATGCAGAGTAGTCCACAATGTCAATATACAGAGTTCTAGCTACAATGCAGATGAGGCCAACATGTCCATATTATGAGAGATAGCTACATGGCAGATGAGTCCAACATGTGTGTATACAGAGGACTACATGCAAGGCAGAAGAATCCAACATGTTCTTTCAGAGAGAGCTGGCTACTTGGCTGATGAGACCAACTTGTCCATGTACAGACAGCTAGTTACAATGCAGACAATTCCAGTATGATCATATACAAAAAACACCTACATGGCAGATCAGTCCAAAATATCCATGCACAGAGATCCAGCTACATGGCAGATGAGTCCAAAATGTCCATATAAAGAAAGCTAGCTACATGGCAGTGTAATGCAACATTTCCATATACAGAGTTCTAGCTACATGGCAGATGAGTCCAAGGTGTCTGCATACTGAGAGCTAACTAAATGGCAGAGTAGTCCAACATGTACATTTACAGAGTACTAGCTTCATGTCAGATGAGACCAACATATCCATATACTGAAAGATAGCTACATGGCAGATGAATCCAACATGTGTATGTATAGAGACATAGCTGCAAGGAAGATGAGTCCATCATGTTCATACAGAGAGAGCTTGCTACATGGCTGATTAGTAAAAGATGTCGATATACAGAGAGCTAGCTACATCACAGACAGGTCCTTTATGTTCATATACAGAGAACTACCTACATTGCAGATCAGTCCAACATATCCTTGCACAGAGAGCTATCTACTTGACAGACAAGTCCAAAATGTCCATATTCAGAGAGCTAGACACATGTCAGAGAAGTCCAACATTTCCGTATACGAAGTACTAGCTACATGGGATATGAGTCCAATGTGTCCATAAACAGATAGCTTTCTACATGGCAGAGTAGTCCAACATGTCCATATACAGAGTAATACCTACATGGCAGATGACATCAACATGTCCATACACTGAGAGTTCGCTACATGGCAGATGAATCCAACATGTATATATATAGAGGACTAGCTACAAGGTAGATGAGTATCACGTGTTCATACAGAGAGAGTTCACTACATGGCTGCTGAGTCTAACATGTCCAAATACAGAGCTAGCTACATGTCAGACAAGTCCAAAATGTCCATATACAGAGAGCTAGCAACATGACAGATGATTCCAACATGTCCATATACTGTACAGCTAGCTACATGGCAGAGTCGTCCAACATTTCCATATACAGAGTACTAGCTACATGGTAGAACAATCCAACATGTCCATATACTGAGAGCTAGCTACATTGCAGACAAGTACAATATATTCATATACAGAGAGATACCTACATGGCAAATAAGTGCAACATATCCATGCACAGAGAGCTACCTACATGGCAGATGAGTTGAAAATGTCCATATACAGATAGCTAGCTACATGGCAAAGAAGTGCAACATTTTCATATACATAGTTCTAACTACATGGCAGATGAGTCCAGCGTGTGCATATACAGAGAGCAACCTACATGGCAGAGGAGTCCAACATGTCCATATAGAGAGTATCAGCTACATGACAGATGAGTCCAACATGTCCATATACTGAAAGCTAGCTACATGGCTGATGAGTTCATCATATGTTTATATAGAGGATGAGCTACCAGGCAGATGAGTCAACATGTTCAAACAGAGAGAGCTGGCTACATGGCTAATGAGTGCAACTTGGCCATATATAGAGAGCTAGCTACATGGCAGACAAGTCCAGTATGTTCATAAACAGTGACCTACGTACATGGTAGATTAGTCTAATATATCCATGCACAAAGAGCTAGCTACATGGCAGATTATTCCAAAATGTCCATATACAGAGAGCTAGCTATATGGCAGACTAGTGCAACATTTCCACATACAGAGTTCTAGCTGCATGGCAGATGAGTCCAACTTGTCCATATACTGAAAGCTAGTTACATGGTAGAATAATCCAACATGTCCATACACAGAGAACTAGCTACATGAGTCCATCTTATCCATATACTGTGAATTAGCTACATGGCAGATGAGTCCAACATGTGTATATTTAGAGGGCTAGCTACAAGGCATATGAGTCGAACATATACATGAAGAGAGAACTGGCTACATGGCTGAGGAGTCCAAAATGTCCATATACTAAGACCTAGCTACATGACAGATAAGTCCAGTATGTTCTATGCAGAGAACTATCCACATGGCAGATCTGTCCAAGATATCAATGCACAGAGAGCTAGAGACATGGCAGAGGAGTCCAAAATGGCCAAATACAGAGAGCTAGCTGCATGACAGAGTAGTGCAACATTACCATATACAGAGTACTAGCCAACATGTCCATGTACTGAGAGTTAGCTACATGGCAGATGAGTCCAACATGTTCATACAGAGAAAGCTGGCTACATGGCTGATGGGTCCAACATTTCCATATTCAGAGTGGTAACTACATGGCAGATAAGTCCCATATGTTCATATACAGAGAGCTACCTGCATGGGAGATCAGTCCAGCATACCTATGCACAGAGAGCTTGCTACATGGCAGACAAGTCCAATATGGCCATATACAGAGAGCTAGCTACATGATAGAGTAGTTCAACATTTCCATATACAGAGTTCTAGCTACATTGCAGACGAGTACAAAATGTCCATACACAGAGTGCTAGCTACATGGCAGGTGAATCCAACACATACACATACTGATAGTTAGCTACATGGCAGATGAGTCAAACATGTGTATATAAAGTGGAGTAGCTACAAGGCAGATGAGTCCCACATGTTCATACAGAGAGAGCTGGCTACAAGGCTGATGCGTCCAACATTACCATGTACAGTGAGCTAGCGACATAGCAGACAATTCCAGTATATTCATATACAGAGAGCTACCTACATGGCAGATCAGTCCAACATGTCAATGCACAGAGAGTTAGCTGCATGGCAGAGTAGTGCAACATTTCCATATACAGAGCTCTAGCTACATGGAAGATGAGTCCAACATGTCCATATACTAAGACCTACCTGCATGACAAACAAATCCAATATGTTTGTATGCAGAGAGCTAAATATATGGCAGATCATTCCCTGATATCCTTGCACAGAGAGCTACCTTCATGGCAGACGAGTCCAAAATGTCCATATTCAGAGAGATAGGTACATGGCAGAGTAGTTCAACATTTCCATATACAGAGCTGTAGCTACATCACAGACGAGAACAACGTGACTATATAGTGATAGCTAGCTACATGGTAGAGTAGTTAAACATGTCCAAATACAGACTACTAGCTACATGACAGATGAGTCCAACGTATCCATATACTGAGAGTTAGTTTCATGGCAGAGTAGTCCAACATGTCCATATAAAGGGTACTAGCCACATGGCAGATGAGTCACACATGTCCATATACTGAGAGTTAGCTATATGGCAGATGAGTCCATAATGTATATGTAGAGTATTAGCTACAAGGCAGATGAGTCGAAAATGTTCATAAACATAGAGCTGTCTACATGGCTGATGAATTCCACATGTTCATATACAGAGAGCTACCTACATAGTAGACAAGTCCAGCATATCTATGCACAGAGAGCTAGCTACATGGCAGAGTAGTGCAACGTTTTCATATACAGAGTTCTAACTACATGGCAGATGAGTCCAACGTGTGCATAAACAGAGCTCTAGCTACATGGTAGGTGAGTCGTACGTGTCCATATACTCAGAGCTAGCTACATTGCAGAATAGTCCAACATGTCCAAATATAGAGTAGTAGCTACATGACAGATGAGTTCAACATGTCCATATACAGAGAGTTAGCTACATGGCAGATGAATCCAACATATGTATATACAGATGATTATCTACAAGGCAGATGAGTCCAACATGTTCATACAGAGAGAGCTGGCTATATGGCTGATGAGTGCTACTTGTCCATATACAGAGAGCTAGCTACATGGCGGATGAGTGCAACTTGTCCATATACAGAGAGCTAGCTACATGGCAGATGATTACAACTTGTCCATATACTGACAGAGAACTGCATGGCAGAGTCTTCCAACATTTCCATATACAGAGAAATAGCTACATGGTAGATGAGTCCATCATATCCATATACTGACAGTCAGCTACATGGCATATTAGTCCCACACGTGTATATTTAGAGGGCTAGCTATATGGCAGATGAGTCGAACATATTTATACAGAGACAACTGACTACATGGCTGATGAGTCCAACATGTCCATATACTGAGAGTTAGCTACATGGCAGATAAGTCCAATATGTTCATATACAGAGAGCTACCTGCATGTCAGATCATTCCAACATATCCATGCACTGATAGCTAGCTACAGGGCAGACAAGTTTAAAACGCCCATATACAGAAAGCCAAGTACACGACAGAACAATGCAACATTTCCTTATAAGGACTTCTAGCTTCATAGCAGATGAGTCCAACGTATCCATATACTGAGAGCAAGTTACATGGCAAATGAGTCCAATATGTTCATATACAGAGTACTAGCAACATGGCAGATGAGTCAAACTTTTCCATATAATGAGAACTAGCTACATGGCAGACAAGTTCAATATGTTGACATACAGAAAGCTACTTACTTGGAAGATAAGTCAAACATATCCATGCACAGAGAGGTAGCTACATGGCCGATGAGTCCAAATGTCCATATATAGAGAGCTACCTACATGGCAGAGAAGTGCATCATTTCCATATACAGAACTCTAGATACATGAAGGTGAGTACAAAGTGTCCATATAATGAGAGCTAGCTACATTGCTGAGTAGTCCAACATATCCATATACAGAGTACTAGTCACATGGCAGAGTAATGCAACATTTCCATATACAGAGTTCTATCTACATGGCAGTTGAGTCCAACGTGTCCATATACTGAAAGCTAGCTTCATGGCAGAGAAGTCCAACATTTTCATTCAAAGAGTTCTAGCTCCTTAGCAGATGATTACAACATGACCATATACTGAGAGTTAGCTACATGGCAGATGAGTACAACATGTGTATATTTATAGGGAAAACTACTTGGCAGATGAGTCCAAAATGTTCATACAGAGAGAGCTGGCTACATGGCTAAGGAGTCCAAAATGTCCATATACTGAGAGCTAACTATATTGAGAAATATCCAATATGTTCATATACAGAGAGGTACATACTTGGCAGATCATTCAAACACATTCATCCACAGAGAACTACCCACATGACAGAAGAGTTTAAAATGTCCATATATAGACAGCTAGCTACATGGCAGAGTAGTGCAACATTTCCATATACAGAGTTCTATCTACATGGCAGCTGAGTCTAACATGTCCTTATTCTGACAGCAAGCTACATGGCAGAATAGTCCAACATGTCCAAATACAGAGTACTAACTATATGGCTGCTGATTCCAACATGTCCATATACTGAGAGTTAGTTACATGGCAGATGAGCCTAACAAGTATATATTTAGATGGCTAGCTACAAGGTAGATGATTCCAAGATGTTCATACACAGAGATCTGGCTACATGGCCTATGAGTACAACATGTCGATGATACACTTAGAACTAGCTACATGGCAGACAAGTTCTATATGTTCATATACAGAGAGCTATCTACATGGCAGATCACACCAACATATCCATGCACAGAGAGGTAGCCATGTGGCAGACGAGTCCAAAATGTCCATATACAGAGAACTAGTTACATGGCACTATAGTGCAACATTTCCATGTAAAGTGAGCTACCTACATGGCAGATCAGTCCAAGATATCCATGCACAGACAGCTAGCTACATGGCAGAGAAGTCCAAAATTTTCATATACAAAGTGCTAGCTACATGGCCGATGAGTCCAACGTATCCATTTACTGAGAGCTAGCTACATGGCTAATGAGTCCAACATGTCCATATGCAGAGCACTAGCTACATGGCAGATGAGTCCAACATGTCAATATACTGACACTTAGCTATATGACAGAGTCCAACATGTGTATTTTTAGAGGGCTAGCTCCAAGACAGATGAGTCCAAAATGTCCATATACAGAGAGCTAGCTACATGACTTAGAAGTCCAATATTTCCATATACAGAGTTCTAGCTACATGGCAGAAGAGTCCAACATGTCCATATACTGAGAGTTAGCTATATGGCAGATGAGTTCAACATAGGTATATATAAAACAGTAGCTACATGGCAGATGAGTCCAATATGTTCATACAGAGAGAGCTGGATACATGGATGATGAGTCTTACATGTCCATATAAAGAGAGAGCTACATGGCAGACAAGGCCAATATGTTCATATACAGAGAGCTACGTACATGGCAGGTCAGTTCAAGATATCCATGCACAGAGATCTAGGCATACATGGCAGATGAGTCCAAAATGTCCATATACAAAGAGATAGCTGCATGGCAGAATAGTGCAACAATTTCATATATAGAGAGCTACCTACATGGCAGATCAGTCCAAGTATCCATGCACAGAGAACTAGCTACATGGCAGAGTAGTCCAACATGTCCAAATACAGAGTACTAGCTACATGGCAGATGAGTCCAACATGTCAATATACTGAGAGTTAGCTACATGGCATATTAGTCCAACATATCCATGTACAGAGAGCTAGGTACATGGCAGATGAGTACAAAATTTCCATATACAGAGAGCTAGCTATATGGCAGAGTAGGGCAATTTTTCCATATACAGAGTTCTAGCTATATGGCAGATGTGTCCAACAGGTGTAACTATAGAGGACTAACTACAAGTCATATGAGTCCAACGGTTTCATACAAAGAGAGTTGGCTACATAGCTGATGAGTTTAACTTGTCCATATAAAGAGAGCTAGATACATGGCACATAAGTCCAATATGTTCCTTTACAGAGAGCTACCTACATGGCAGATCAATCAAACATATCCATGCACAGAGAGCTAGCTTCATGGCAGACGTGTCCAAAATATCCATATAGAGAGAGCTAGGTACATGGAAGAGTAGTGGAACATTTCCATATACACAGTTCTAGCTACATGGCAGATGATTCAAACATGTCCAAACACTGAGAGCTAGCTACAAGGATGAGTAGTCAAACATGTCCATACACAGAGAACTAGCTACATGGCAGATGAGTGCAACATTTCCATATACAGAGAGTTAGCTACATGGCAGATGGGTCCAACATTTTTATATACAGAGGACTACCTCCAAGGTAGATGAATCCAACCTGTTGTTACAGAGAGAAGTGGCTACATGGCTGATGAGACCAACCTGTCCATATACAGAGAGCTAGTTACATGGCAGACAATTCCAATATGATCATATACAGAGAGTACCTACATGGCAGACCAGTGCAACATATCCATGCACAGAGAGCTAGCTACATGGGAAACAAGTCCAAAATGCCCATTTACAGCAGCTGGCTACATGGTAGGGTAGTGCAATATTTCTATATACAGAGTTGAAGGTACATGGCAGATGAGTGCAACATGTCCATACACTGATAGTAGCTACATAGCAGAGTAGTCCAAGATGTCCATATACAGAATACTTGTTACATGGCAGATGAGTCCATCATGCGTATATATAGAGGACAAGCTACAAGGCAGATGATTCCAACATATGCAGACAGAGAGAGCGAGCTACATGGCAGAGGGATCCAAAATGTCCATATACAGAGAGCTAGCTACATGGCAGTGTAGTCCAATATTTCCATATACAGAGTTCAAGCAACAAAGCAGATGAGTCCAGCATGCCCATATACTGAGAGTTAGCTACATGGCAGATGAATCTAACATGTGTATAAATACAGGAGTAGCTACAAGGCAGATGACTCCAGCATGTTCATTCAGAGAGAACTGGCTATGTGGCTTTTGAGTCCCACAGGTCCATATAGAGAGAACTAGCAAAAGGGCAGACAAGTCCAATATGTTCATATACAGAGAGCTAGCTACATGGAAGATCAGTCCAACATTACCATGCAAAGAGAGCTAGCTACATGGCAAACAAAACTAAAATGTCCATATTCAAAGAGCTGGCTACATGGCAGAGTAGGACAACATTTCCATATACAGAGTTCTATCTACATGGCAGATGAGTCGAATGTGTGCATATAATGAGAGCTAGCTACATGGCAGAGTAGTCCAACATGTCCATATACAGAGTACTAGCTACATAGCAGATGAGTCCAACATGTCCATATACTGAGAGTTAGCTACATGGCAGAGAAGTCCAACATGTGTATCTATAGAGGACTAGCTATAAGGTAGATGAGTCCTACATGTTTACAAAGAGAGAGATGGCTATATGGCTGATGAGTCCAACATGTCCATGTACTGAGAACTACCTACATAGCAGACAAGTCCAATATGTTCACATACAGAGTGCTGCCTTCAGGGCAGATCAGTACAACATATCCATGCATAGAGAGCTAGCTACATGTCAGACGAGTCGAAAATGTGCATATACAGAGAACTAGTGACATGACAGAGTAGTGCAACATTTCCATATACAGAGTACTAACTACATGTCAGATGAGTCCAACATGTCCATAAACTGAGAACTAGCTACATGCAGAGAAGTCCTACATATCCATATAGAGAGTACTAGCTACATGGCAGGGGAGTCCAACATGTCCATTGACTGACCGTTAGCTACATGGCAGATGAGTCCAACATGTGTATATAGTGTATATAGAGAGGACTAGCTACAAGACAGATGAGTCCAACATGTTCATACAGAAAGAGCTGACTACAAGGCTGATGAGTTCAACATGTCTATATACAGAGAGCTAGCTAGATTTCAGACAAATCCAATATGTACATATACAGAGAGCTACCTACATGGCAGATCAGTCCAACATATCCATGCACAGAGAGCTAGCTACATTTCAGACGAGTACAAAATATCCATGTACAGAGAGCTAGCTACATGGCAGAGTAGTGCAACATTTCCATTTACAGAGTTCAAGCTACATGGCACATGAGTCCACCATTTCCTTATACTGAGAGTATGCTACATGGCAGATGAATCCAACATATGTATATAGAGAGGACTACCTACAAGGAAGATGAATCCAACATGCTATACACAGAGAGCTGGATACATGGCTAATGAGTACTATATGTCCATATATAGGGAGCTAGCTACATGGCAGACAAGTCCAATATGTTCATATAGAGAAAGCTGCCTATATGGCAGATCATTCCAACATATCCATGCAAAGAGGGCTATCTAGATGGCAGACGTATCCAAAATGTCCATATACAGAGACCTAGATACATTGCAGAGCAGTGCAACATTTCCATGTACAGAGTTCTACCTACATGGCAGATGTGTTCAACTTGTCCATATACTGAGAGTAAGGTACATGACAGATGGGTCCAACATGTCCATATACTGAGAGTTAGCTACATGGAAGATGAGTCCAACCTGTGTATATATAAAGAACAAGATACAAGCAGATGAGTCCAACCTGTTCATACAGAGAGAGCTGGCTACATGGCTGATGAGTACATCATTTCCATATACAGAGAGCTGGCTACATGGCCGACATGTCCAATATGTTTATACACACAGAGCTACTTACATGGCATATCAGTCCAACATATCCATGCACAGAGAGCTAGGTACATGGCAGATGAGTCAAAAATATCCGTATACAGAGAGCTAGCTTCATGGAGGAATAGTACATCATTTCCATATACAGAGTTCTGGCTACATGACAGATGAGTCAAACTTGTCCATATACAGAGAACAAGCTACATGGCAGAGTAGTCAAATATGTCCATATAAAGAGTACTAGCTAAATTGCAAATTGGTCCAACATGCAATATAGCAACTTTTATCTACATGGCAGATGAGTCCAACATGTGTATATAGAGAGGATTAGCTACAAGGCAGATGAGGTCAACATATTCATACAGAGAGAGCTGGCTACATGGCTAATGAGTCCAACATGCCCATATACAGAGATCGAGCTACATGGCACACAAGTACAATATGTTCATATACAGAGAGCTAATTACATGGCAGATCAGTCCAACATATCCATGCTCAGACAGCTTTCTACATGGCAGACGATTCATAAATGTCCATATACAGAGAGCTAGCTTCATGGCAGAGTAGTGCAACATTTGTATATACAGAGTTTTTGCTATGTGGCAGATGAGTTCAACGTGTCCATATTGAGCTAGTTTCATGGCAGAGTCATCCAACATTTCCATATACACAGTACTATCTACATGGCAGATTAGTTCAACATATCCCTATACTGTGTGTTAGCTACATGGCAGATGAGTTTAACATGTATATAAAGAGGATTAGCTACAAGGAAGATGAGTCCAACATGTTCATACAGAGAGAGCTGTCTACATGCCTGATGAGTCCAACATGTCCGTATACAGAGAGCTAGCTACGTGGCAGAAAAGTCCAAAATATTCTTATACAGAGATCTGCCTATATGGCAGATCAGTCCAATATATCCATGCACATAGAGCTAGGTACATTGCAGACTAGTCCAAACTGTCCATATACAGAGAGCTAGATACATGGCAAAGTAGTGCAACATTTCCATATGCAGAATTCTAGCTACATGGTAGTTGAGCTCAACGTGTCCATATACAGAGAGCTAGCTACATGGCCGACAAGTCCAATATGTTCATATACAAAGAGATACCTACATGGCAGATCAATCCAACATATCCATGCACAGAGAGCTAGATACTTAGCAGACGAGTCCAAAATGTGTATATTTGTAGGTAGCTACATGGCAGATGAGTCCAACATGTGTATATTTAGAGGGCTAGCTACAAGGCAGATGAGTTGAACATATTCGTATTGAGAGAGCTGGACACATGCTTGATGAGTCCAACATGTCCATGTACTGAGAGTGAGCTACTTGGTAGACAATTCCAATAAATTCGTATGCAGAGAGCTACCTACATGGCAGATCAGTCCAAGATATCCATATACAGAGAGCTAGCTACATTGCAGAGTAATGCAACATTTCCATGTACAGCGCTCTAACTACATGATAGATGAGACCAACGTGTCCATATACTTAGAGCTAGCTACATGGCAGAGCAGTCCAACATGTCCATATAAATAGTAATACCTATATGGCAGATGAGTACAACATGTCCATATATTGAGAGTTAGCTACATGGCAGATAAGTCCAACATGTGTATATTTATAAGACAAGCTACAAGGCAGATGAGTCGAACATGTTCATACGCAGAGAGCTGGCTACAAAGCAGATGAGTCCAACATGTATATATAGAGGATTAGCTACTAGGCAAGTGAGTCCAACATATTCATACAGAGAGAGCTGACTATTTGGCTGAGGAGTCCAACATGTCCATATACAGAGAGCTAGCTACATGGTAGCCAAGTTCAATATGTTCGTATGCAGAGAGATTCCTACATTGCAGGTGAGTCCAAGACATCCATGCACAGAGTGCTAGCTACATGGCAGATAAGTTCAAAACATCCATATACAGAGAAATAACTACATGACAGAGTAATGCAACATTTCCATATACAGAGAACTAACTACATGGCAGACAAGTCCAATATGTTCATATACAGAGAGCTATCTACATGGCAGATCATTCCAACGTATCCAAGTACAGAAAGCTATCTACATTGCAGATGAGTCCAAAATGTCCACCTAAACAGAGCTAGCTACATGGCAGAGTAGTGTTACATTTCCATATACAGGGTTCTGGCTAAATGGCAGATGAATCAAACGTGTATATATACTGAGAGTTAGCTAAATGGCAGAGTAGTTCAACATGTCCATATTCAGGGTTCTAGCTACATGGAAGATTAGTCCAACATGTTCATACACAGGGAGCTAGACACAAGCAGATGAGTTCAACATGTCCATATACTGAGAGCTAACTACATGGTAAATGACTCCAACATGTGTATATTTAGAGGTCTAGCTGCATGGCAAACAAGTAAAATATTTTCATATATACAGAGTTACGTACATAGCAGATCAGTATAACATATCCATGTACAGAGAGTTAGCTACATTGCAGAGCAGTGCAACATTTCCATATAAAGTGTTCCAGCTAAATGGCAGACGAGTCCAAAATGTCCATATACATGGCAGAGTAGTCCAACTTGTCCATATACAGAGTACTAGCAACATGGCAGATGAGTCCAACATGTCCATATACTGAGAGTTATCTACATGGCAGATGTATCCAACATGTGTATATTTAGAGTGCTCACTACAAGGGAGATGAGTCCAACATGTTCATACACAGAAAGCTGGCTACATTGCTGCTGAGTCAAACATGTCCATATATTGAGAGCTAGCTACATAGCAGACAAGTCCACTACGATCGTATACAGAGAGCTACCTACATGGAAGATGAGTCCAACATATCCATGTACAGAGAGCTACCTACATGGTAGAGTACTGCAACATGTCCATATAGAGAGTTCTAGGTAGAAGGCGGATGAGGCCAACGTGTCCATATACAGAGAGCTAGATACATTGCAGAGCAGTGTAACGTTTCCTTATACAGATTTTTTGCTACATGGCAGATGAGTCTATCGTGTCCACATACTTAGTGCTAGCTACATGGCATAGTAGTCCAACATGTCCATATACAGAGTACTAGATACATGGCACATGAGTCCAACATGTATATATAGAGTGCTAGCTACAACACAGATGAGTCCAACATGTTCACACACAGAGAGCTGGCTACATGCGTGATGAGTCCAACATGTCCATCTACTGAGAGCTAGCTATATGGCAGACAAGTCCAATATGTTCATATACAAAGAGCTACCTACATGGCATATCAGTCCCACATATCCATGTACAGAGAGCTACCTACATGGCAGACGCGTCCAAAGTGGCCATATACAGAGAGCTAGCTACAGGGAAGAGTACTGCAACATTTCCATATATAGAGTTCTAGTTACATGGCAGATAAGTCCAATGTGTCCATATACTGAGAGCTACCTACATGGCAGAGTAGTGAAACTTTTCAATTTACAGTGTTCTAGCTACATGGCATATGAGTCTAACATGTTCATATACTAAGAACTAGCTACATGGAAGAGTAGTCCAACATCTCCATGTACAGGGTTCTAGCTACATGGCAGATGAGTTCAACATGTCCATATACAGAGAGATAGCTATATTGCAGAGTAGTGTAACATTTCCATATAAAGAGTTTTAGCTACATGACAGATGAGTCCAACGTATCCATATACTGAGCGCTAGCTACATGACAGAGTAGTCTAAAATGTCCATATACAGACTACTAGCTGCATGGCAGATAAGTGCAGCATGTCCATATACTGAAAGTTAACCACATTGTAGATGAATACAACATGTGTATACATAGAGGGCTAGCTACAAGGCAGATTAGTCCAACATGTTCATACACAGAGAGCTAGCTACATGGCAGATGAGTAAAACATATCACATACTGAGAATTAGGTATGAGGTAGAGAAGTCCAACATGTGTATATTTAGAGGGCTAGCTACATGGCAGACAAGTTAAATATCTTCATATACACAGAGATACCTACATAGCAGATCAGTCCAACATATCCATGTACAGAGAGCTAGCTACATGGTAGAGCAGTGCAACATTTCCATATACAGAGTTCTAGCTACATGGCAGATGACTCCAACATGTCCAAATACAGAGAGCTAGCTACATGGCAGAGTAGTCCAACATATCCATATAAAGAGTACTAGCTACATGGCAGATGATGCCAACATGTATTTATAGAGGGCTAGCTACAACCCAGATGAGTGCAACATGTTCATACACAAAGAGCTGGCTACGTGCCTTATGAGTCCAACATGTCCATCTACTGAGAGCTAGCTATATGGCAGACAAGTTCAATATGTTCATATAACAACACCTACCTACATGGCAAATCAGTCCCACACATCCATGTACAGAAAGCTAGCTACATGGCGGACGAGTCCAAAATGTCCTTATACAGAGAGCTAGCTACATGGTAGAGTTATGCAACATTTCCATATACAGAGTTCTAGCTGCATGGCAGATGAGTCCAACGTGTCCAGATACTGAGAGCTAGCTACATGGCAGAGTAGTCCAACATGTCCACATATAGAGTTATAGCTACATGGTAGATGAGTCTGTGTCTATATACAGAGAACTAGCTACATGGCATAGTAGTGCAACATTTCCATATACAGGGTTCTAGCTACATGGCAGATGAGATCAACGTGTACATGTACAGAGAGCTAGTTGCAATGCAGAGTAGTGCAACATTTCCATATACAGAGTTCTAGCTACATGACAGATGAGTCCAACATGTGCATATACTGAGAGCTAGCTACATGGCAGAGTAGTCAAACTTCTCCATATACGGAGTTCTAGCTACATGGCCTATGAGTCCAACATGTCCAAATACTGAGAGATAGCTTGATGGGAGATGAGCCCAACATGTGTATATTTTGATGACCAGCTACAAGGCAGATGAGTCCAACTTGTTCATGCACAGAAAGCTGACAACATGGCAGATGAGTCCAACATGTCTATATACTGGGAGTTAGCTACCTGGCAGATGAGTCCAACATATTAATATTTAGTGGGCTACCTACATGGCAGGCAAGTCCAATATCTTCATATGGAGAGAGCTAACTACATAGCAGATCAGTCCATCATATCCATGTACAGAGTGATAGCTACATGGCAGACGAGTACAACTTGTACATGTACAAAGAGCTGGCTACATGGCATTGTAGTGCAACATTTCCATATACAGGGTTCTAGCTTCATGGCAGATGAGATCAACGTGTCCATATACAGAGAGCTAGCTACAATGCAGAGTAGTGCAGCATTTCAATATACAGAGTTCTAGCTACATGGCAGAAGAGTTCAACGTGTACATATACTGAGAGCTAGCAAAATGGCATAGTAGTCCAACATGTCCATATACGGCGATCAAGCTACATGGAAGAGAAGGCCAAGATGTCCATATACTGAGAGTTAGCTTCATGGGAGATGAGTCCATCATGTGTACATTTTGAGGGCTAGCTATATGGCAACTGAATCCAACTGGTTCATACACAGAAAGCTGGTTATAGGGCAGATGAGTCCACATGTCCATATACTGGGAGTTAGCTACGTGGCAGATGAGTCCAACATATGAATATTTAGAGGACTAGCTACATGGCAGACAAGTCCAATATCTTCATATACTGAGAGTTAGCTTCATGGGAGATGAGTCCAACATGTGCATATTTAGAGGGATAGCTACAAGGCAGATGAGTCCAACTTGTTCATAGAAAGAGAGCTAGTTACATGGCAGATGAGTCCAACATGTCCATATACTGGGAGTTAGCTATGTCACAAGTGAGTTCAGCCTATGAATATTTAGAGGGCTAGCTACATGGAAGACAAGTCCAATATCTTCATATACAGAGAGCTGACTACATAGTAGATCAGGCCATCATTACCATGTACAGAGTGCTAGCTATATGGCAGACATGTACAAAATGTTCATATACACAGAGTTAGCTACATGGGAGAGTAGTGCAACATGTACATATACAAAGTTCTAGCTACTTGGCAGATGAGTCCAACATGTCTATATACAGGCAGCCAGGTACATCGCAGAGTAGTGCAACATGCCCATATACAGAGTACTAGCTACATGGCAGAGGAGTCCAACATGTCCATATAATGAGAGTTTGATACATGGCAGATGAGTCCAACATGTGTATATTTAGAGGACTAGCTAAAAGGTAGATGAGTGCAAAATGTTCATACACAGACAGCTGGTTACATGGCTGATGAGTCCAAAATGTCCATATACAGAGAGATAGATACATGGCAGAGAAGTGCAACATTTCCATATAAAGGGTTCTAGCTACATGGTAGATGAGATCGATGTGTCCATATTCAGAGAGCTAGCTCCAATACAGCATAGTGCAACATTTCCATATACAGAGTTGTAGCTACATGACAGATGAGTCCAACATGTGCATATACTGAGAGCTAGCTACATGGCAGAGTAGTCGAACATGTCCATATACGGAGTTCTAGCTACATGGCTGATGAGTCCAACATGTCCATATACAGAGAGTTATCTTCATGGGAGATGAGTCCAACATGTGTATATTTAGAGGGCTAGCAACAAAGTAGATGAGTCCAACATGTTCATACACAGACAGCTGGCTACATGGCTGATGAGTCCAAAATGTCCATATACAGAGAGCTAGCTACAGGCAGAGTAGTGCAACATTTCCATATACAAAGTTCTAGTTATTGGGCAGATGAGTCCAACTTGTCCATATGCAGACAGCCAGGTACATGGCAGAGTAATGCAACATGTCCATATAAAGAGTACTAGCTACATGGCAGAGGAGTCCAACATGTCCATATTCAGAGAGTTAGATACATGGCAGAGGAGTCAAACATGTGTATATTTAGAGGGTTAGCTTCAAGGCAAATGAGTCCAACCTGTTCATGCACAGACAGCTGGTTAAATGGCTGATGAGTCGAAAATGTCCATATACAGAGAGCTAGATACATGGCAGAGA
Organism: Chrysochloris asiatica; assembly: GCF_000296735.1. NCBI lineage: Eukaryota > Metazoa > Chordata > Mammalia > Afrosoricida > Chrysochloridae > Chrysochloris > Chrysochloris asiatica. Next base: position 37,752 of record NW_006409079.1, read on the forward strand.
AGTACAACATTTCCATATACATGGTTCTAGCTACATGGGAGATGAGGTCAACGTGTGCATATAAAGAGACTAACTACAATACAGCATAGTGCAACATTTCCATATACAGAGTTCTAGCTACATGGCAGATGAGTCCAACTTATGCATGTACTGAGAGCTAGCTACATGGCAGTATAGTCCAACATGTCCATATGCGGAGTTCTATTTACATGGCTGATGAGTTCAATATATCCATATACAGAGAGTTAGCTTCATGGGAGATGAGTCCAACATGTACATATTTAGAGGGCTAGCTACAAGGTAGGTGAGACCAACATGTTCATACACAGAGAGCTGGCTACATGGCAGTTGAGTCCAATATCTTAAAATACAGAGAACTACCTACATGGCAGAGAAGTCCAACATGTTCATATACAATGATGTACCTACACGGCAGAACAGTCCAACATATCCATGCACAGAGAGCTAGCTATATGGTAGACAAGTCCAAAATGTCCATATACAGAGAGCAAGCTCCGTGGCAGAGTATTCCAATATTTCGATATACAGAGTTCTAGCTACATGGCTGACGATTCTAAAATGTCCATATACAGAGAGCTTGCTACATGGCAGAGCAGTGCAACATTTCCATATACAGAGTTCTAGCTACATTGCAGATGAGTCCAACGTGTCAAAATTCTGAGAGCTAGCTACATGGCAGAGTAGTCCAATATGTCCATACACAGAGTACCAGCTACATGGCAGATGACTACATCATGTGTGTATATATAGAGGCCGAGCTACAAGGCAGTAGATTCCAACATTCACATCCACAGAGAGCAGGCTGTATGGCTGATGAGACCAACTTGTCCATATACTGAGAGTTAACTACATGGCAGACAAGTCCAATATGTTCATATACACAGAGCTACCTACATGGCAGGTCAGTCCAACATATCCATACACAGAGAACTAGCTACATGGCAGACGAGTCTAAAATGTCCATATATAAAGAGCTAGCTCCATGGCAGAGTAGTCCAAAATGTCGATATACATAGTACTAGCTACATGGTAGAGAAATGCTACATTTCCATATACAGAGTTCTAGCTACATGGCAGAGTACTCCAACGTGTTTATATATTGAGTGCTAGCTATATGACAGAGTAGTCAAACATGTCCATATACAGAGACCTATCTACATGGCAGATGAATACAACATGTCTATATACTGAGAGTTGGATACATGCAAGTTTATTCCAACATGTGTATATTTAGTTGGCTAGCTACAAGGCAGATGAGTACAACATGTTCATACACAGACAGTTGGCTCCATGGATGATGAACCCATCATGTCTATATACAGAGAGCTATCTACAATGCAGAGAACACCAATATGTTCATACACAGAGAGCTACCCACATGTCAGATCAATATATCACATCCATGTACAGAGAGCTAGCTTCATGGCAGACGAGTCCTAAATGTCCTTATACAGAGAGCCAGCTACATGGAAGTGTAGTGCAAAATTTCCATGTACAGAGTTCTGGCTACATGGCAGGTGAGTCCAACATGTCCATATACTAAAAGTTAGCTACATGACAGATCAGTCCTGCATATGTATATTTAGACGGCTACCTAAAAGGCAGATGAGTCCAACATGTTCATACACAGAGAACTGGCTACATGGCAGATGAGTCCAACATGTCCATACGCTTAGAGTTAGCTACGTGGCAGATGAGTCCAACATGTGTATATTTAGAGGGCTAGCTATATGGCAGAAAATTTCAATATCTTCATAAACAAAGAGCTAACTACATGGCAGATTAGTCCAACACAGAGTCCATGCACAGAGAGCTGGCTACATGTCAGATGAGTCCAAAATATGCATATACAGAGATAGCTACATGACTGAATAGCACAAAATTTCCATATACAGAGTTGTAGCTACATTGCAGATGAGTCCAACAAGTCCATATACTGAGAGATAGGTACACGGCAGAGTAGTACAACATGTCCATATACAGAGAATTAGATACATGGCAGACAAGTCCAATATGTTCATATACAGAGAGCTACCTACATGGCAAATCAACCCAGTATATCAATGTACAGAAAGCTAGCCACATGGCAGATGAGTCCAAAATGTCCATATACAGAGAGCTACTTACATGGAAGAATTATGCAATATTTCCATATACAGAGTTTGAGATACATGGCAGATGACTCCAGCATGTCCATATACTGAGAGCTAACTACATGTTTTGGTATTCCAACATGTCCATATACAGTGTACAAGCTACATGACAGATGAGTCGAACATGTCCATATACTGAGAGTTAACTACATGGCATGAAGTCCAACATGTGTATACATAGAGGACTACCTACAAGGAAGATGATTCCAACATGTTCATACAGAGAAAGCTGGCTATATGACAGATGAGTCCAACATGTCCATATACTGAGAGCTAGCTACATGGCAGACAAGTCCAATATCTTCATATACAAATAGCTACCTACATGGCAGATCAGTTCAATATATCCATGCACATAGAGCTAGCTACATGGCAGATGAGTCCACAATGTCCATATACAGAGAGCTAGCTCCATGGCAGAGAAGTCCAAAATGTCGATATGCAGAGTACTAGCTACGTGGCAGATTAGTGATACATTTCCATATACAGAGTTGTAGCTACATGGCAGAGTAGTCCAATGTGTCCTTATACTGAGAGCTAGCTAAATGAGAGTGTAGTCAAACATGTCCATATACAGATTATTAGCTACATGGCAGATGAGTCCAACATGTCCATATACTGAGAATTAGATACTTGCAAGTTTATTCCAACATGTGTATATATAGAGGGCTAGCTACAAGGGAGATGAGTACAACATGTTCATACACAAACAACTGGCTATATGGCTGATGAGTCCAACATGTCCATATACTGAGAGGTAGTTCTTTGTCAGACAAGTCCAATATGTTCATATACAGAGAGCTACTAACATGGCAGTTCAGTCCAACATATCCATGTACAGAAAGCTAGCTACATGGTAGACGAGTCCAAAATGTCCATATACAGAGAGCAAGCTACATGGCAGAGTAGTCCAATATTTCCATATACAGAGTTCTAGCTACATGGCAGATGACTCCAATGTGTCCATATACTGCGAGCTAGCTACATGGTGTGGTATTCCAGCATGTCCATATACTGAGTACTATCTACTTGACAGATGAGTCGAACATGTCCATATACTGAGAGTTAGCTACATGACATATGAGTCCAACATGTGTATATATAGAAAATAAACTACAAGGCAGATGAGTCCAACATATTCATACAGAGAGAGCTCGCTACATGGTTGATGTGTCCAACTTGTCCATATACTGAGATCTATCTACATGGCATAAAAGTCCAATATGTTCATAAACAGAGAGCTACCAACATGGCAGTCCATTAGATACATGCACAGAGATCTAGCTACATGCCAGACGAGTATACAATGTCTTTATACAGAGAGATAGCTACATGGCAGAGTAGAATAACATTTCCATATACAGAGTACTAGCTACATGGAAGATGAGTCCAACGTGTCCATGTACTAAGAGTTATCTATATGGCATAGTAGTCCAACATGTCCATATACAGTGTACTAGCTACATGGCTAATGACTCTAACATGTTCACAAACATGTTACATGGCAGACAAGTCCAATATGTTCATATACAGACAGCTACCTGTATGGCAGATCAGTCCAACATATCCATGTTCACAGAGCTAGCTACATGGCAGACAAATACAATATGTCCATATGGCAGAGTCGTCCAACATATGTCCATATATAGAGTACTAGCTAATGGGCAGGTGAGTACAACATGTCCATATACTGAGAGTTAGCTTCATGGCAGATGAATCCAACATGTTTATATATAGCGGACAAGATACAAGGCAGATGAGTCCAACGTGTTCATTCACAGAGAGCTGGCTACATGGCCACAATTCCAATATATTCATATACACAGAGCTACCTACATGGCAGATCAGTTAATATATCCATACACAGAAAGCTAGCTACATGGCAGATGAGTCAAAATATCCCTATGCAGAGAGCTAGCTACATGGCAGAATAGTGCCTCATTTCCATATACAGAGTTCTAGCTACTTGACAGATGATTCTAATGTGTCCATATACAATGAGTTAGCTACATGACAAAGTAGTCCAACATGTCCATATAAAGAGTACTAGCTAAGTGTCAGATGAGTCCAACATGTCCATATGATGAGAGTTACCTACATGGCAAATGATTCCAAAATGTGTATATATAGAAGACTAGCTTCAAGGCAGATGAGGCCAACATGTCCATATACTGAGAGTTAGCTACATAGCTGATTAGTCCAACATGTCAATATACAGAGAACTAGCTACATGGCAGACACATCCAATATGTTCATATACAGAGTGCTACCTATATGGCAGATCAGTCCAACATATCCATGCACAGAGAGCTATCTACATTACAGTCAAGTCCAAAATGTCCATATACAGAGAAATAACTACATGGTAGAGTACTGCAACATTTTCATATACAGAGGTCTCGCTACAAAGCAGATGAGCCCAACGTGTCCCTATACAGGGAGCTTACTACATGGCAGACCAATCCAACATATCCATGCACAAAGAGCTAATTGCATGGCAAATAAGTCCATATAAAGATTTCTAGCCATATGACAGATAATTCCAAGGTGTTCATATAATGAGAGGTAAGTACATGGCAGAGTAGTCCAACATGTCCTTATACAGAGTACCAGCTACATGGCAGATGAGTCCAAAATGTCCATATACAGAAAACTTGCTACATGGCAGAGCAGTGCAACATTTCCATATACAGAATTCTAGCTACATGGTAGATGAGTCCAAGGTGGCCATATACTGTGAGCTAGCTACATGGCACAGTAATCCTACATTTCCATATACAGCGTACGAGCTACATGGCAGATGAGTTCAAAGTGTGCATATATTGAGAGCTAGCTTCATGGCAGAGTAATATTACATGTCCATATATAGAGAGCTAGTTACATGACAGATGAGTCCAACATGTCCATATACTGAGAGTTAGCTACATTGCAGATGAGTCCATCATGTGTATATATAGAGGACTAGCTACAAGTAGATGAGTCCAACATGTTCATACAAATAGACCTGGCTACATGGCAGATGAGTCAAACATGTCCATATACAAAGAGCTAGCTACATGGCAGATTCGTGCAACATTTTCATATACAGAGTTCTAGCTACATGGAATATAAATCCAACGTGACCATGTACTGAGAGCAAGCCACATGGCAGAGTAGCACAACATTTCCATATACAGAGTTCTAGCTACATGGCACTTGAGTCCAACGTATCCATATATTGAGAGCTTGCTACATTGCAGAGTAGTCCAACATGTCCGTGTACAGAGTACTAATTACATGGCAGATGCGTCCAACATGTCCATATACTGAGAGTTAGCTACATGTCAGATGAGTCCAAGATGTATATATATAGAGGACTAGATACAAGGCAGATGAGTCCAACATATTCATACAGTGAGAACTGGTTACATGTCTGATGAGTCCAACATGTCCCTATACAGAGAGCTAGCTACAGGGTAGAAAAATCCAATATGTTCATCTACAGAGAGCTAACTACATGGCAGTTCAGTCCAAGATATCCATGTACAGAGAGCTATCTACATGGCAGATGGATTCCAAAATTTCCATATGCAAAGAGCTAGCTACATGGCAGATTCTTGCAACATTTCCACCTACAGAGTTCTAGCTACATAGCAGATGAGTCCTATGTGTTCATATTCTGAGAGTTAGCTACATGGCAGAGTAGTCCAACATGTGCATATACAGAGTAGTCCATCACGTCCATATACTGAGGGTTTGCTACATGACAGACGAGGCCAATATGTCCAAATATAGAGAGCTGGATACTTGGCAGAGTAGTGCAGCACTTCCATTCACAGGGCACTAGCTACATGGCAGATAATTCCAACATGTCCATATAGAGAGAGCTAGCTACATGGAAGAGTAGTGAATGGCAGATGAGTCCAACGTGTCCATACACTGAGTGTTAGCTACATGGCAGATGAATCCAACATGTGTATATATACAGAGAGAGGACTAGCTACAAGGCAGATGAGTCCAACATGTTCATTCAGAAAGTGCTGGCATCATGGCTAACAAGTCGAACATGTCCACATACACAGAGGTAGCTACATGGAAGAGTGGTGCAACATTTCCATATACAGAGTACTAGCTGCATGGCAGATGAGTCCTATGTGTCCATATACTGAGAACTAGCTACATGGCACTTAAGACCAACATACCCATAAAGAGAGTACTAGCAACATGGCAGATGAGTCCTACATGCCCATATACTGAGAGTTAGCTACGAGGCAGATGAGTCCAGCATGTTTATACACAGAGAGCTCGCTACATAGCTGATGAGTTCAACATGTCCATATCCTGAGAGCTAGCTACAGGGCAGATGAATCCAACATGTGTATATTTACAGGGCTAGCTACAAGTCAGATGAATACTACATGTTCATACACAGAGAGCTGACTACAAGGCTGTTGAGTCCAACATGTCCATATACAGAGAGCAAGCTTAACGGCAGACACTCCAATATTTTCATATATACAGACCTACCTACATGACTGATCTTTTCAACATATCCATGTACAGAGACCTAGCTACATGACATATGAGGCCAATATGTTCATATACAGAGAGCTGGATAGATGGCAGAGTAGTGCAACATTTCCATATACAGGGTACTACCAACATGGCAGATGAGTCCAACATGTGCATATAGAGAGAGCTAGCTAAATTGCAGACTAGTGTGTCATTTCCATATATAGAGTTCTAGCTACATGGAATATGAGTCCAACATGACCATGTACAGAGAGCAAGCAACATGGAAGCGTAGTGCAACATTTCCATATTCAGAGTTCTAGCTACATGGCAGATGAGTTCAACGTGTCCATATACTATATTGAGAGTTAGCTACATGGCAGATGAGTCCAACATTTGCATATATAGAAGACTAGCCACAAGGCAGATGAATCCAATATGTTCATAAAGATGGAACTGGTTACAAGGCTGATGAATTCAACATGTCCATATACCGAAATCAAGCATCAAGACAGGCAAGCTACCTTCATGGCAGAACAGTCCAACATATCCAAGCACAGAGAGCTGGTTACATGACTGACGAGTCCAAAATGTCCATATACAGAGAGCTAGCTACATGCCATATTGGTGCACCATTTCCAAGTACAGAGTTCTAGCTGCATGGCAGATGAGTCCAATGGGTCCATATACTGAGAGCTAGCTACATGGCAGAGAAGACCAACATGTCCATATAGACAGTACCAGCTACATGGCAAATGAGTCCAACATGTCCATATACTGAGAGTTAGCTACGTGGTAGATGCATCCAACCTGTGTATATTAAGAGGCCTAGCTACACGGCAGATGAGTCCAGCATGTTCATATACAGAGAGCCTGCTCCATGGCTGATGAGACCAACATATCCTTATACTAAGAGCTAGTTACAAGGCAGATGAATCCAACATGTGTATATTTAGAGGGCTAGCTATAAGGCAGATGTGTCCAACATCTGAATACACAGATAACTGGCTACAGGGCTATGAGTCCAACATGCACATATACAGAGAGCATGCTACATGGCAGACAAGTCCAATATTTTCATATATACAGAGCTACCTACATGACTGATCATTACAACATATCAATGTACAGAGAGCTACCTACATGACAGATGAGGCCAATATGTTCAAATACAGAGAGCTGGATACTTGGCAGAGTAGTACAACATTTCCATATACAGGGTACTAGCTACATGGCAGATGAGTCCAACGTGTCCATATAGAGAGATCTAGCTACATTGCAGAGTAGTGCAACATTTCCATATACAGAGTTCTAGCTACATGGAGTATGAGTCCAACATGTCCATGTACAGAGAGCTAACAATATGGCAGAGTAGTGCAACATTTCCATATAAAGAGTACTAGCTACATGGCAGATGAGTCCAACATGTCTATATACTGAGAACTAGCTACATTGAAGACGAATCCAACATGTGTATATTTAGAGGGCTAGATACAAGGTAGATGAGTCCAACAAGTTCATACACAGAGAGCTGTTTACATGGCTGATGGTCCAACATTTTCATATACAGACATGTCCATATTCCAGACAAGTCAAATATGTTCATATACAGATAGCTATGTAAATGGCAGATCAGTCCAACATATCCATGCACAGAGAGCTAGCTACATGGCAGACAAGTCCAAAATGTCCATATACAGAGATCTAGCTACATGGCAGAGTAGTGCAACATTTCCATATAAAGAATTCTAGCTACATGGCACATGGGTTCAATGTTCCCATATACTCAGAGCTAGCTACATTGCAGAGTGGTCCAATATGTCCATAAACAGAGTACTAGCTACATGGCAGACGAGTCCAACATGACCATATACTGAAAGTTAGCTACTTGGCTAATGAGTCCAACATGTCCATATACAGAGAGGTAGCAATAAGGCAGGATAGTCTAATATGTTCATATACAGACAGCTACCTACATGGCAGATCAGTCCAACATATCCATGTACATAGAGCTAGCTATATGGTAGATGAATCCAACATATCCATATACAGAAAGCTCCCTACATGGCAGAACACTACAATATATTGATGGACAGAAAGCAAGCTACATGGCAGACAAATCCAGTATGTTCATATATACAGAGCTATCTACATGATTGATCATTACAACATATCGATGTACAGAGAGCTACCTATATGACACACGAGGCCAATATGTCGAAATACAGGGAGCTGGATATATGGCAGAGTAGTGCAACATTTCCATATACTGGGTACTGGCTACATGGCAGATGAGTCCAACATGTCCATATCCAGAGAGCTAGCTACATTGCAGAGTAGTGCAACATTTCCATATACAGAGTTCTAGCTGCATGACAGATGAGTTCAATGTGTCCATATACTGAGAGCTAACTACATGGCAAAATAGTACTACATGTCCATATATAGAGAACTAGTTACATGGCAGATGAGTCCAACATGTCCATATACTGAGAGTTAGCTACAATGTTGATGAGTCCAACATCTGTATATATAGAGGATTAGCTACAAGTAGATGAGTCAAATATGTTCATGAAGAGACCTGGCTACATGGCAGATGAGTCCAACATGTCCATATACAAAGAGCTAGCTACATGACAGATTCATGCAACATTTCCATATACAGAGTTCTAGCTACAAGGCACATGAGTCCAATGTGTCCAAATACTGGGTGTTAGCTCTAAGGCAGAGTGTGCCAAAATGTCCATATAAAGAGTACTAGCTAAATGGCAAATGAGTCCCACATGTCCATATATTGACAGTTAGCAACATAGCCGATGAGTCCAACATGTGTATATATAGAGGACTAGCTACAAGGCAGAAGTGTTCAACATGTTCATATAGACAGAGCTGGCTACATGACTGATGGTCCAACATGTTCATATACAGAGACCTAGATACATGGCAGAGAAGTCAAATATGTTCATATACAGAGAGCAACCTACATGGCAGATCACTCCAACATATCCATGAAGAGATTGCTAGCTATATGGCAAATGAGTCCAAAATGTACATATACAGAGAGCTAGCTACATGGCAGTGTAGTGCAACATTTACATATATGGAGTTCTAACTACATGGCAGATGAATCCAACGTGTCCATATACTGAGAGCTAGCTAAATGGCAGAGAAGTCCAACATGTCCATACACACAGTACTAGCTACATGGAAGATGAGGCCAACGTGTCCATATACTGAGAATTAACTACATGGCAGATGATTCCAACATGTGTATATACTGAGGACTAGCTACAAGGCAGATGAGCAAAATATGTTCATACAGAGAGAGCTGGCCACATGCCTGATGAATCCAACATGTCCATTTACAGAGAGCTAGCAACATGGCAGACAAGTCCAATATGTTCATATACAGAGAGCTACCGTCATGGCAGATCAGTCCAACATATCCATTCACAGAGAGTTATCTATATGGCAGACGAGTCCAAAATGTCCATATACAGAGATCTACCTACATGGCAGAGTACTGCAATATTTCCATATACAGAGTTCTAGCTACATGGCACATGAGTCCAATGTGTCTATATACTGAGAGCTCGCTGTATTGCAGAGTAGCCCAAGATGTCCATATACGGAGTACTAGCTACATGGCAGATCAGTAAAACATGTTCATATAATGAGAGTTAGGTACATTGCAGATGAGTCCAATTTGTGTATATATAGAGGACTAGCTACAAGGCAGATGAATTCCAACATGTTCATATAGAGCTCGCTACAAGGCTGATGAGTCCAACATGTCCATATACAGACCGCTAGCTTCAAGACAGGCAAGTCAAATATGTTCATACATAGAGAGCTACCTACATGCCAGATCAGTCCATCATATCCATGCACAGAGAGCTAGCTATATGGCAGACGAGTCCAAAATATCCATATACAAAAAGCTAGCTACATGGCAGTGTAGTGCTAGATTTCCATCTACAGAATTCTAGCTACATGGCAGATGAGTACAACATGTCCACATATTGAGAGCTAGCTACATGGCAGAGTACTCCAACATTTAATATACAGAGTACTAGCTAAATGGCAGATTCGTACAACGTGTCCATAACCTGAGAGCTAGCTACATGTCAGGGTAGTCCAACATGTCCATATACAGAGTTCTAACTCCATGGCTGATAAGTCCAACATGTTCATATATTGAGAGTTAGCTAGATGGCAGATGAGTCCAACATGGCCATATACTGAGAGTTAGCTACATGGCAGATGAGTCCAATGTGTGTATATATAAATGACAACCTCAATGCAGATGAGTCCAATGTATTCATACAGCGAGAGCTGACTACATGGCAGATGAGTCCACCATGTCCATATACAGAGAGTTAGCTACATGGCAGATGACTCCCACATGTGTATATATAGAGGACTAGCTACAAGGCAGATGAGTCTAATATGTTAATAGACAGAGATGGGTACATGGCTGATAAGTCCAATATGTACATATACAGAGAGCTACCTACATGGCAGACAAGTCCAATATGTTCATATACATAGAGCTACCTACATGGCAGATCAGTCTAACAGATCCATGTACAGAGAGCTAGCTACACGCAGATGAGTCCAAAATATCCATATACAGAGAGCTAGCTACATGGCAGAGTAGTGCGACATTCCAATATACAGAGTTCTAGCTACATGGCAGATGAGTCAAACCTGTCCATGTACTGAGAGCTAGCTACATGGCAGATGAGTCCAACATGTGTATATATAGAGGACAAGCTAAAATGCAGAAGAGTCCAACATATTCATACAAAGAGAGCCTGCTACATGGCTGATGAGTCCAACATGTACATATTCAGAGAGCTACCTGCATGGCAGACAAGTCCTATACCTTCATATACAGAGAGCTACATACATGGCCGATCAGTTCAACATATCCATGCACAGAGAGCTAACTACAAGGCAGAGTAGTCCAACAGTTCCATACACAGAGTACTATCTACAAGGCATGAGTCCAACGTGTCCATATACTGAGAGGTAGCTACATGGCAGTGTAGTCCAACATTTCCTTATACAGAGTACTAGCTACATGGCAAATGAGTCCAAAGTGTCCGTAAACTGAGAGCTAGCTACATAGCAGAGTATTCCAACATGTCCATACACAGAATACTAGCTACATGACAGTCAAGACCACTATGTTCATATACAGAGAGCTACCTACATTCCAGATCAATCCAACATATCCATGCATAGAGAGATAGCTACATGGCAAACAAGTCCAAAATGTCCATATACAGATAGATAGCTATATGGCAGAGTAGTGCAACATTTCCATATACAGAGTTCTAGCTACATGGCAGATGAATCCAACATGAACATATACTGAGAGTTAGTCACAAGGCATGTGAGTACAACATGTCCGTATATATAGAGGACTAGATCAAGGCAGATGAGTTGAACGTATTCATACAGAGAGAGATGGCTATGTGGCAGACGAGTCCAAAATATCCATATACAGAGAGATAGCTACATGTCATACAAGTCCAATATGTTCATATAGAGATATCTACCTACATGGCAGAGTAGTGCTAGAGTTCCATATACAGAGTTCTAGTTACATGGCAGATGAGTCCAACGTGTCCACATACTGAGAGCTAGCTACATGGCAGAGTACTACAACATTTATTAAACAGAGTATTAGCTACATGGCAGATGAATACAACATGTTCATAAACTGAGAGCTACATACATGGCAGGGTAGTCCAACATGTCCATATACAGAGTACTAGCTACAAGGCAGATGAGTCCACCGTATCCATATACTGAGATCTAACTACATGGCAGAGTAGTCCAATATGTCCATATACAAAGTACTAGCTACATGGCAGATGAGTCCAACATGTCAATATACTGAGAGTTAGCTACATGTCAGATGATTCCTACATGTTCATATACTGAGAGTTACCTACAAGGGAGATGAGTCTAAATGTGCATAAAATGAGAATTAGGTACATGGAAGATGAATCCAACATGTGTATATATAGAGGAGTAGCTACAAAGCAGATGAGTCCAACATGTTCAAACAGAGAGAGTTGGCTACATGGCAGACGAATCCAAAATGTCCATATACAGAGAGTTAGCTACATGGCAGATGAGTCCAATATTTCCATATTGTGAGAGTTAGCTACATGGCAGATGAATCCAACATGTCCATATACTGAGTGTTAGCGACATGGCAGATGAGCCAAACTTGTGTATATATAGAGGATTGACTCAAGGCAGAAGAGTCCAACATATTCATACAGAGAGAGCTGCATACATGGCAGATAAGTCCAACATGTGCATATTTGGAGGGCGAGCTACAAGCCAGATGAGTAGAACGTATTCATACAGAGAGAGCTGTCTAGATGGCAGATCAGTCCAACATATCCATGCACAGGGAGCTAGCTACATGGAAGATCAGTCCAAAATGTTCATATGCAGAGAGTTACATGACAGAGCAGTGCAACATTTCCATATACAGAGTACTAGCTCCATGGCAGATGAGTCTGTCATGTCCATATACTGAGAGTTAGCTACATGGCAGATGAGTCCAACGTGTATATATAGAGGACTAGCTACAAGGCAAATGAGTCCAACATGTTGATACAGGGAGAGCTGGCTACATGACGGATGAATCCAGCATGTCCTTATACAGAGAGCTAGCTACATGGCAAACAAGTCTGACATGTTCATATACAGAGAGCTACCTACATGGCAGATTAGTCCAACATGTACACGAACAGTGAACTACCTTCATATCAGACGAGTCCAAAATGTCTATATACACAGAGCTGTCTACATGACAGAGTAGTGCATTATTTCCATATACAGAGTTCTTCTATGTGCCAGATGAGTCCAACGTGTGCATATACTGAGAGCTAGCAACATGACAGAGTTGTCCAACATATCCATGCACAGACAGCTAGCTCCATGACAGACGAGACAAAAATGTCCATATACAGAGAGCTAGCTACATGGCAGAGTAGTGCAACATGTCCATATACAGAGTTCTAGCTACATGTCAGATGAGCCCAATGTGTCCATATACTGAGAGCTAGCTACATGGCAGAGTAGTCCAAATGTCCATAGAAAGAGTACAAGCTACATGGCAGATGAGTCAAACATGTCCCTATACTAAGAGTTAGCTACATGGCAGATAAGTCCCACATGTGCCTGCTTAGAGTACTAAATACAAGTCAGATGAGTCCAACTTGTTCATACACAGAGAGCTGTATCCATGTCTGATGAGTCAAACACGTCCATATACTGAGAGCTGGCTATATGACAGAAGAGTCCAAAATGTCCACATACAGAGAGCTAGGTACATGGCATAGTAGTGCATCATTTCCATATACAAAATTCTAGCTACATGGCAGTTGAATCCAATGTGTTCATATAAAGTGAGCTACATACATTTCAGAGTACTCCAATATTTCTATACACAGAGTCCTAGCCACATGGCAGATGAGTCCAACATGTCCATATATTGAGAGCTAGCTAAATGGCAGAGTAGTCCAACATGTCCATATACAGAGTACTAGCTACATGGCAGATAAGTTCACCATGTTCATATACTGAGAGTTAGCTACATGGCAGATGAGTCCAACGAATGTATATATAAAGGATTAGCTACAAGGCGATTGAGTCCAACATGTTCATTCAGAGAGATCTGGCTTTATGCCTGATGATTCCAACATGTCCATATACAGAAAGCAAGTTACATGGCAGACAAGCCCAATATGTTCATATACTGAGAGCTACCTACATGGCAGTTCAGTCCAACTTATCCATGCACAGAGAACTAGCTACATGACAGACGAGTCCAAAATGTCCATATACAGAGAGTTAGCTACATGGCAGAGTAGTGCAACATGTCCATATACAGTACTAGCTTCATGGCTGATGAGTCCAACATGTCCATATAAAGAGAGCTAGCAATATGGCACAAAAGTCCAATATGTTCATATACAGAGAGCTACCTCTATGATAGATCATTTCAACATATCCATACAAAGATAGCTAGCTGATGAGTCCGATATGTCCATATAAAGAGAGCTAGCAATATGGCAGAAAAGTCTAATTATTTCATATACAGAGAGCTACCGATATGATAGATCATTCCAACATATCCATACACAGAGAGCTAGCTCCAAGCATACGAGTCCTAAATGTGCATATACGGAAAGCTAGCTACATGGCAGAGAAGTGCAACATGTTCACATACAGAGAGCTAGCTACACGGCAGACAAGTCCAATATGTTCATATACAAATAGCTAACTACATGGAAGATCAGTTCAAAATATCCAAATACAGAGAGCCAGCTACATGGCAGATGAGTCCAAAATGTTCATATACATTGAGCTAGATACATGGCATAGTAGTGCAACATTTCCATATACAGGGTTCTAACTACATGGCAAATGGGTCCAACGTGTCCATATACTTAGAACTAGCTATATGGCAGAGTAGTCCAACATGTCCATGTAAAGAGTACTAGCTACATGGCAGATGAGTCCAACATGTCAGTATACTTAGAGTTAGTTACATGGCAAATGAGTCCAACATGTGTATATAGAGAGGAGTAGCTAAAAGGTAGTTGAGTTAAACATGTTCATACAGAGAGAGAGCTGGCTACATGCCTGATGAGTCCAACATGTCCATGTACAAAAAGCTTGGTACATGGCAGTCAAGTCCAATATGATCATATACAGAGAGCTACCTACATGGCAGATTAGTCCAACATATCCATGCACAGAGAGCTAGCTCCATAGGGTACAAGTCCAAATTATCCCGATATAGAGAGCTAGCTACATGGCAGAGTAGTGCACCATTTCCATATATAGAGTTCTAGATACATGGAAGATGAGTCCATTGTGTCCATATACTGAGAGTTAACTACATCATAGATGAGTACAAAATGTGTATATAGAGAGGACTAGCTACAAGGCAGATGAGTTCAACATGTTCATACAGAGAGAGCTGGCTACATCACTGATGAGTCAAACATGTCCATATACAGAGAGCGAGCTACTTGCACACAGTCCAATATATTCATATACAGAGAACTATCCACATGGCAGATCAGTCCAACATATCTTTGTAGAGAGAGTTAGCTACATGGCAGATGAGTCCAAATGTTCATATAAAGAGAGCTACCCACATTGCAGAATATTCCAATATTTCCATATTCAGAGTTCTAGCTATATGGCAGATGAGTCCAACGTATCCATATAAGAGAGCTAGCTATAAGTCAGAGTAGTTCAACATGTCCATATACAGAGTACTAGCTACATGGCAGATGAGTCGTACGTGTCCATATACTGACAGATAGCGACATGGTAGACTACTACAACATGTGTATATATAAAGGAGTAGCTACAAGGCAGTTGATTTCAACATGTTCATACAGAGAAAGCTGGCTATATGCCTGATGAGTCCAACATGTCCATATACAGAGAGCTCTACATGGCAGACAACTCCTATATGATCATATACAGAGAACTACCTAAATGGCATTTCAGTGCAACATATCCATGCACAGAGACCTACCTACATGACAGACGAGGCCAATATGTCCATATACAGAGAGCTAGCTACATGGCAGATGAGCCCAACGTGTTCCTATACTGAGAGTTAGCTACATGGCAGATGAGTCCAACATGTGTATATATGGAGGACTAGCTACAATGCAGATGAGGTCAACATATTAAT
>NW_006409079.1:54682-55830 GCF_000296735.1 Chrysochloris asiatica
TCCGACACATCCATGCACAGATAACTAGCTACGTGGCAGACGAGTCCAAAATGTCCATATACAGAGAGCTAGCTACATATCAGAGTAGTCCAACATGTCCATATACAGAGTACTAGCTACATGGCAGATGAGTCCAACATGTTCATAAAGAGAGAGCTGGCTACAGGGCAGACAAGTCCAATATGTTCATATACAGAGAGCTACCAACATGGCAGATCAGTCCAATATGTCAATGCTCAGAGTTCTAACTACATGGCAGAGGAGTCCATAATATCCATATACATAGAGCTAGTTACATGGCAGTCGAGTGCAACATTTCCATATACAGAGTTCTAGCTACATGGCAGGTGAGTGCAACATGTCCATATACAGAGAGCTAGCTACATTGCAGAGTAGTCCAATATGTATATATACAGAGTACTACGTACATGGCAGATAGTTCCAACATGTATATGTATAAAGGACTAGCTACAAAGCAGATCAGTAAAATATATTCATAGAGAGAGTGCTGGCTACATGGCTGATGAGTCCAATATGTTCATATTCAGAGAGCAAGCTACATGTCAGATGAGTCCAAAATATCCATATACAGAGAGCTAGCTAAATGGCAGAGTAATCCAACATGTCCATATACAGAATACTAGCTACATGGCAGAGCAGTCCAACATGTGCATATACAGAGAACTAGCTAAATGGCAGACATGTCCAGTATGTTCATAAAAAGGGAGTTATCTACATGGTGGATCAGTCCAACATATCCATGCATAGAGAGCTAGCTACATGTCAGATAAGCAAAAAAGTCCATATACAGAGAGCTAGATACATGGCAGAGTAGTGCAACATTTCTATATACAGAGTTCTAAATACATGGCAGATGAGTCCAATGTGCCCATATAGTGAGAGCTGGATTCATGGCAGAGTAGTCCAAAATGTCCATATACAGAGTGCTAGCTACTTTCAGATAAGTCCAAGGTGTACATATACTGAGACTTAGCTACATGGTAGATGAGTTCAACATGACCATACACTGAGAGTTAGCTACATAGCAGGTAAGTCCAACATGTCCATATACTTCGAGTAAGCTACATAGCAGATGAGTCCCACATGTTTATAAAGAGAGACCTGGCAACAAGTCAGATGAGTCCAAC
>NW_006409079.1:57195-61548 GCF_000296735.1 Chrysochloris asiatica
GTCCAACATGTCCATATACTGAAATATAGCTACATGTCAGATGAATCCAACATGTGTATATATAGAGGACTAGCTACAAGGTAGATTAGTCCAACATGTTCATCCAAAGAGAGATGGCTACATGGCTGATGAGTCCAACATATACATGTATAGAGAGCTAGCTACATGGAAGACAAGTCGAATATGTTCATATATAGGGAGCTACCTACATGGCAGTTCAGTCCAACATATCTATGCACTGAGAGCTAGCTACATGGCAGATGAGCCCAACCTGTCCATACCCTGAGAGTTAGCTACATGGCAGATGAGTCCAACATGTGTATATATAGAGATCTATCTACAAGGCAGATGTGTCAAACATGTTCATACAGAGAGAGAAGGCTACATGATTGATGAGTGCAACATGTCCATGTACAGAGAGCTAGGTACTTGGAAGACAAGTCCAATATGTACATATACAGGGAGTTACATACATGGCAGATCATTCCAACATATCCATGCACTGTGAGGTAGCTACATGGCGATGAGTCCAAAATGTCCATATACAGAGAACTAGCTACATGGAAGATGAGACCAACATGTATATATATAGGACTAGCTACAAAGCAGATGAGTCCAACATGTTCATACACAGAGAGCTGACTACATGGCTGATGAGTCCAATATGTCCATATGCAGAGAGTTAGCTAAATGGCAGACAATTCCAATAAGTTCATGTACAGGGAGTTACCTACACGGCAGAACAGTCAAACACAACCATGCACAGACAGCTAGCTGCATGGCAGATGAGTCCAAAATGTCCATATACATAGAGCTAGATACATGGCAGAGTAGACCAACATTTCCATATACAGAGTTCTCACTACATGGCAGATGAGTCCAACGTGTCCATATACAGAGAGGTAGCTTCATGTCAAATGAGTGCAACATGGGTATATATAGAGGACTACAAGGCAGATGAGTCCAACATGTTCACACAGAGAGAGCTGGCTATATGGCTGATGAGTCCAACATGTCAATATATAGAGAGCAATCTACACGGCAGACAAGTCCAATATGTTCATATAGAGGGAGCTAACTACATGGCAGATCATTCAAACACATCCATGCACAGAGAGCTAGCTTCATGACTGATGAGTCCAAAATGTCAATATACAAAGACCTAGCTACATGTCAAAGTAGTGCAACATTTCCATATACAGAGTTTTCGATACATGCCAGATGAGTCCAACGTGTCCATATTCTGAGAGTTAAATACATGGCAGAGTAGTCCAACGTGTATATATGGAGGACTAGCTACAAGGCAGATGAGTTCAACATGTTCATACAGAGAGAGGTGGCTACATGACTGATGAGTGCAACATGTCCATGTTAGCTAGCTACATGGTATACAAGTACAATATGTTCATATACAAAGAGCTACCCACATGACAGATCAGTCCTACATATCCATGCACAGAGAGGTAGCTACATTGCAGACGAATCCATAATGTCCATATACAGTGAGCTAGCTACATGGCAGACAACTCCAATATTTTCATATACAGAAAGCTAACTACATGACAAATCATTCCAAAATGTCCATATACTGAGAGCTAGCTACATGACAGAGTACTCCAACATTTCCATATACAGAATACGAGCTACATGGCAGATGATTCCAACATGCCCATATACTGAGAGTTAACTACATGTCAGGTGAGTCCAACATGTGTGTATATAGAGGACTAGCTTTATAGCAGATGAGTCCAACATGTTCATACACAGAGAGCTGACTACATGGCTGATGAGTCCAACATGTCCACATGCAGAGAGCAAGATAAATGGCAGACAAGCCCAATATGTTCATATACAGTGAGCTACCTACATGCAGATCAGTCCAACACATCCATGCACATAGAGCTACCTACATGGTAGATGAGTTCAACATGTCCATTTACTGAGAGTTAACTACAAGGCAGATGAGTGCAAAATGTTCATACTCAGAGAGCTGGCTACATGACTGATGAGTCCAACATGTCCATGTACAAAGAGCTAACTACATGGAAGACAAATCCAATAAGTTCATATACAGGGAGCTAACTATATGGCAGATCAGTCCAACATATCCATGCAATGAGAGTTAGCTACATGGCAGAGTAGTGCAAGATTTCCATATACAGAGTTCTAGATACAAGGCAGATGAGTCCAACATGTTTATACAGGGAGCTACCTAAATGGCAGATCAGTCCAACACATCCATGCACAGAGAGCTAGCTTCATGGCAGATGAGTTCCAAATGTCCACATACCAAGAGCTAGCTAAATGGCAGAGTAGTGCAACATTTCCATATACAGAGTTCTAGATACATGGCAGATGAGTCCAACGTGTCCATATAAAGACTGCTGGCTACATGACAGAGTAATCCAAGAGCCATATAAAGAGTACTAGCTACATGGCAGATGGGTCCAACATGTCCATATACTGAGAGTTAGCTTCATGGCAGATGAATCCAACATGTCCATATACTGAGAATTAGCTACATGGCAGGTGAGTCCATCATATCCATATACTGAGAGTAAGGTACTTGGCAGATGAGTTCAACATGCCTAGAAACAAGGCAGATGAGTCTAACTTGTTCATACAGAGAGTACTGACTACATGTATGATGAGTCTAGCATATCCATATTCTGAGAGTTAGCTACATGGCAAATGAATCCAACATGTTTATGTATATAAGACTAGCTAAAAGGTAGATGAGTCCAACGTGTTCATGGAGAGAAACTGGCTACATGGTTGTTGAGTCCAAAATGTCCATATACAGAGAGCTAGGTACATGACGGACAAGTCCAATATGTTCATATACAGAGAGCTATCTACTTGGAAGATCTGTCCAACATGTCCATGCTCAGAGAGCTAACTACATGGCAGTTGAGTCCAACATATCCATGCACAAAGACCTGCCTACATGTCAGACGAGTCCAAAATGTTCTTATACAGAGAGCTAACTACATGACAGAGTAGTGCAACCTTTCCTTTTACAGAGTTCTAGCTACATGTCAGGTGAGTACAACGTGCCATATACTGAGAGCTAGCTACATGGCAGAGTAGTCCAACATGTCCATATACAGAGTACTAGATACATGGCAGATGAGTCCCACAGGTGGATACACTGAGAGTTAGCTACATGGCAGAGGATTCCAACATATATGTATATATGGAGGACTAGCTACAATGCAGATTATTCCAACATGCTCATACAGAGAGAGCTGTCTACATGGCTGATGAGTACAAATTTGCTCATGTATAGATAGCTAGCTACATGGTAAACATGTCCAATATGTTCATTTATAGAGAGCTACCTACATGACAGATCAGTCCAACATAACCATGCACAGAAAGCTAAGTACATGGCAGACGAGTACAAAATGTCCATATACAGAGAGCTAGCTAAATGGCAGAGTAGTGCAACATTTCCATATACAGAGTTCTCGCCACATGGCAGATGAGTCCAACGTGTCCGTATACTGAGAGCTAGCTACATGGCAGAGTAATCCAACATGTCCATATATAGAGTACTTGCTATATGGCAGATGAGTTCAACATGTTCATATACTGAGAGTTCGCTACATGGCAGATGAGTCCATCTTGTCCATACACTGAGAGATAGGTATATGGCAGATGAATCCAAAATGTCCATATACAAAGAGCTAGCTACATGTTAGAGTAGTGCAATATTTCTATTTAGAGTACTAACTACATGGCAGATGAGTCCAACGTGTCCATATACAGAGTACTAGCAACATGGAAGATGGAGACCTCATGTATATATATGCGACTAGCTACAAAGCAGATGAGTCCAACATATTCATACATAGTGATCTGACTACAAGTCTAAACAAACCAACATGTCCATATACAAAGAGTTGGCTACATGTCAGAAAAGTCCAATATGTTCTACCTACGTGGAAGATCAGTACTACATATCCATGCAGAGAGAGGTAGCTACATGGCAGATGAGTCCAAAATGCCCATATACAGAGAGCTAGCTACATGGCAGAGTAGTGCAACATTTCCATTTACATAGTTCTAGCTACGTGTCAGATGAGTCCAATGTGTCCATATACTGAGAGCTAGCTACATGACAGAATAGTCCAACATGTCCATATACAGAGTTCTAGATACATGGCAGATAAATCCAACGTGTCCATATTCTGAGATCTAGCTACATGGTAGAGTAGTCCAACATGTCCATGTACAGAATATTACCTAAATGACAGATGAGTCCAACATGTCCATAAACTGAGAGTTAGTTACATGGCAGATGAGACCAACATGTGTATATAAGAAGGACTAGCTACAAGGCAGATGTGT
>NW_006409079.1:64043-67863 GCF_000296735.1 Chrysochloris asiatica
AGCAGAGATGTCAGCTTGAGGACTAAGGTGCGCCTGACCCAGGCCATGGTATTTTCAATAACCTCATATGGATGCGAAAGCTGGACAGTGAATAGGGAAGATCGTAGAAGAATTGATGCCTTTGAGTTGTGTTGTTGTAGGAGAATACTGAAAGTGCCAGGGACTGCCAAAAGAACCAATAGATCTGTTTTGGAAGAAGTGCAACCAGAGTGCTACTTGGAGGCCAAGATGGCTAGGCTTTGTTCCTCATACTTTGGACATATTGTCCGGAGAGAACAGTCGCTGGAGAAGGATGTCATGTTGGGTAAGATGGAGGGTCAGAGAAAAAGAGGAAGACACCCAATGAGATCAGCCAGGTAACATCATTGATGGTGTCAAGTGTGGTGGCGGTAGTGAGGTTGGCCCAGAATCGGACATTGTTTCGTTCTGCTGTGAATGGGGTCGCTATGAGTCAGTTCCGACTCGATAGCAACTGAAAACAACAACAACAACAACCTACATGGAAGATCAGTCCAACATATCCATGCACTGACAGCTACCTACATGACCAATGAGTCCAAAATGTACATATACAGAGAGCTAGCTACATGGTAGATGATCCCAATGTGTCCATATAAGAGAGGTAGCTACATGGCAGATGAGTCCAATATGTGTATATATAGAGGACTAGCTACAAGGCATATGATTCCAACATGTTCATACAGAGAGATCTGGCTACATGGCTGATGAGTCCAACAAGTCCATATACTGAGAGGTAGCTACATGGCAGAGGAGTCCAATATGTTCATATACAGAGAGCTAACTAAGTGACAGATCAGTGCAACATGTCCATGCTCAGAGAGCTAGCTACATGGCAGCCGAGTCCATAATATCCATATACAGAGAACGACCTATATGGCAGATCTGTCCAACATATCCATGCACAGAGAGCTAGCTAAATGCCAAAGGAGTGCAATATTTTCATATACAGAGTTCTAGCTACATGGCATATGAGTCCAACGTCTCCATATACTGAGAGCTAGCTACATGGTAGAGTACTCAAACATTTCCATATACAGAATGCTAGCTGTATGGCAGATGAGTCCAACATGTCCATATACTGAGAGTTAGGTACATATTATGTGAGTTAAATATGTGTATATATATAGGACTAGCTACAAGGCATACGAGTCGAACATATTCATACAGAGAGAGATGTCTACATGGCTGATAAGTCCAACATGTCCATGTACAGATAGATAGCTACATGAAAGACAAGTCCAATATGTTCATAGACAGGGAGCTACCTACATGGCAGGTCAGTCCAACATATCCATGCACTGAGAGCTAGCTACATGGCCAATGAGTCCAAAATGTCCATATGCAGAGAGTTAGCTACATGGCAGATGAGTCCAACGTGAAAATATAGAGGGCTAGCTACAAGGCAGATGAAACCAATATGTTCATACATAGAGAGCGGGCTACATGGCTGATGAGTCCAACATATCCATATACAGAGAGCTAGCTACATGGCAGACAAGTACAATATGTTCATATACAGGGAGCTACTTAAATGGCAAATCAGTCCAACACATCCATGCACAGAGAGCTAGCTACATGGCAGAGTAGTGCAACATTTCTATATAAAGAGTTCGAGCTACATGGCAGATGAATCCAACGTGTCCATATATTGAGAGTTAGCTACATGACACAGTAGTCCAACATATCCATATACAGAGTACTAGCTATATGGCAGTTGAATTCAACATGTCCATATACTGATAGTTAGCTACATGGCAGATGAGTCCAACATGTGTATAAATCCAACATGTTCACAAGCAGAGAGCTAGCAACATGGCAGACAATTCCAATATGTTCATAAACAGAGAGCTACCTACATGGAAGATCAGTGCAACATATCTATGCACAGAGAGTTAGCTATATGGCAAATGGGTGCAAAATGTCCATAAACAGAGAGCTAGCTACATGGCAGATGAGTCCAACATGTCCATATACAGAGAGCTAGCTGCATGGAAGATGAGTTCAACATGTCCATATACAGAGTACAAGCTACACGGCAGATGAGTCCCATATGTCCATAGAGAGAGAGATGGCTACATGGATGATGAGTCCAACATGTCCATGTACAGAGATCTAGCTACATGGAAGACAAGTACAATATGTTCATATACAGGGAACTACCTACATGGCAGATCATTCCAACATATCCATGCACTAAGAGGTAGCTACAAGGCTGATGAGTCCAACATGTGTATATACAGAGAGCCAGCTACATGGAAGATGAGTCCATCATGTCTGTATATAGAGGACTAGCTACAAAATAGATGTGTCCAACATGTTCATACACAGATAGCTGGCTACATGGCTGATTAGTCCAACATGTCCATATGCAGAGAGCTAGCTAAATGGAAGACAAGGCAAATAAGTTCATATACAGGGAGCTACCTACATGGCAGATCAGTCAAACACATCCATACACAGAGAGCTGGCTACATGGCAGATGAGTCCAAAATGTACATATAGAGAGAATCAAATACATGGCAGAGTAGTGCAACATTTCCATACACAGAGTTCTCTGTACATGGCAGATGTGTCCAACGTGCCCATATACTGAGACCTAGCTACATGGCAGAGTAGACCAACATTTCATATATAGAGTATTAGCTACATGGCAGATGAGTCCACTGTGTCCATCTACTGAGAGTTAACTACATGGCAGATGAGTCCAACCTGTCCATATACTGAGAGGTAGCTACATGGCAGATGAGCCCAATATGTGTATATATAGAGGAGTACAAGGCAGATGAGTCCAACATGTTCATAAAGAGAGAGAGCTGGCAACATGGCTGATGAGTCCAACATGTTGATATACAGAGAGTAAGCTACATGACAGACAAGTCCAATATGTTCATATACAGGGAGTTAACAACATGGCTTATCAATCAAACACATCCATGCACTGAGAGCTAGCTTCGTCGCAGATGTGTCCAAAATGTCCATATACAGAAAGCTAGCTACATGGCAGAGTAGTGCTACATTTCCATATACAGAGTATTCACTACATAGCAGATGAGTCCAACGTGTCCATATTCTGAGAGCTAGGTATATGGAGGAGTAGTCCAACATGTCCATGTATAGAGTACTAGCTATATGGCAGATGAGTTCAACATGTGTATATATAGAGGAGTAGCTACAAGGCAGATAAGTTCAACATGTTAATACACTGAAAGATGGCTACATGGCTGATGAGTCTAACATGTCCATGTACAGAAAGTTAGCTACATGGTAGACAAGTCCATTATGTTCATATACAGAGAGCTACCCACATTACAGATCAGTACAACATATCCATGTACAGAGAGCTAGCTACATGGCAGAGTAGTGCAATATTTCCTATTACAGAGATTTAGCTACATGGCAGAGGAGTCCAACATGTCCATATATTGAGAGCTAGCTACATGGCAGAGTAGTCCAACATTTCCATATACAGAGTATTAGCCACATGGCAGATGAGTCCAATGTGTCCATATCATGAGAGGTAGCTACATGGCAGATGAATCAAACATGTGTATATATAGAGGACTATCTAGAGGTCGGTTGAGTTCAACATGTTCATACAGAAAGATCTGGCTACATGGCTAATGAGTCCAACATGTCCATATACAGAAAGCTAGCTACATGGCAGACAAGCCCAAAATGTTCATATACATGAGCTACCTACATGGCAGATCAGTCCAACACATACATGCACAGAGAGCTAGCTTCGTGGCTGATGAGTACAAAATGTCCATATACAGAGAGCTAGCTACATGGCAGAGTA
>NW_006409079.1:69415-75657 GCF_000296735.1 Chrysochloris asiatica
CATAAAGAGAGTACTAGCTACATGGCAGATGAGTCCAACATGTCCATATACAGAGAGCTAGATACATGGCACACAAGTCCAATATGTTCATTTACAAGAATCTCCTTACATGGCAGATCAGTCCAACATACCCATGCACAGAGAGCTAGCTACATGGCAGATGAGTTGAAAATGTCCATATACAGATAGCTAGCTAAATGGCAGAGTAGTGCAACATTTCCATATACAGAGTTCTAGCTACATGGCAGATGAGTCCAACGTGTCCATATACAGAGTACTAGCTATATGGCAGAGTTGTCCAACATTTCTATATACAGAATATTAGCTACATGGTAGATAAATTCCACATTTCCATATACCGAGAGTTACCTCTATGGCAGATGAGTACAGCATATGTAGATATAGAGGACTTGCTACAAGGTAGATGTGTCCAACATGGTCATACAGAGATAGCTGGCTACATGCCTGAAGAGTACAACATGTCCATATACAGAGAGCTAGCTTCATGGCAGACGAGTCTAAAATATCCATATATAGAAAGCTAGCTACATAGCAGAGTGTTGCAACATTTCCATTTAAAGAATTCTAGCTACATGGCAGATGAGCCAAACGTGTCCATATACAGAGACTTAGCTACATGGCAGAGTATTCCAACCTGTCCATATACTGAGAGTTAGCTGCTTGGCAGATGATTCCAAAATGTCCATATACAGAGTGCTAGCTACAAGACAGATTACTGCAACATTTCCACACACAGAGTTTTAGCTACATGGCAGATGAATCCAATGTGTCCATATCCTGAGAGCTAGCTATATGGAAGAGTAAGCCAACATGTCTATATACACAGTAATAGCTATATGGTTCAACATGTGTATATATAGAGGATTATCTTCAAGGCAGATGATTTCAACAAGTTCATACAGAGAGAGATGGATTCATGGCTGATGAGTCAAACATGTCCATGTACAGAAAGCTAGCTACATGGCAGACAAGTCCAATATGTTCATCCACAGAGAGCTACATGACAGGTCAGTCCAAAATATTCATGCACAGAAAGCTAGCTACATGGCAGACAAGTTCAAAATGTCCATATACAGAGAGCTACCTACATGACAGATCAGTCCTACATATCCATGCTCAGAGAGCTAGCTACATGACAAACGAGTCCATAATATCCATATACAGAGAGGAGACTACATGGCAAAGAAGTGCAACATTTCCATATACAGAGTTCTAGCTACATGGTAGATGAGTCCAATGTGTCCATATTTTGAGAGCTAACTACATGGCAGAGTATTCCTACATTTCCATATACACAATACTAGCTACATGTCCATATACTGAGAGTTAGCTATATGCATATGAGTCAAACATGTGTTTATATAGAGGACTAGCTACAAGGCAGATGAGTTCAACATGATCATATAGAGAGAGATGGCTACATGGCTGATGATTCAAACATGTCCACGAACAGAGAGCTAGCTACATGGAAGAGAAGTCCAATATGTTCATATATAGGGAGCTGCCTACATAGCAGATCAGTCCAACATATCCATGCACTGAGAGCTAGCTACAAGAACAATGAGTCCAAAGTATCCATGAACAGAGAAGTAGCTACATAGCAGATGAGTCCAATGTCTCCATAGACTGAGAATTAGCTACATGGCAGATGTGTCCAGCAAGTGTATATTAAGAGGACTAGCTACAAGGCAGATGAGTCTAACGTGTTCATATAAAGAGAGCTGGCTACATGGCAGAGTGCTCCAACTTGTCTCTATACAGAGTACTAGGTACATGGCAGATGAGTCCAACACGTTTATTTGTAGAGGACTAGCTACAAGGCAGATGTGTCCAACATGTTCATAGAGAGACAGCTGGCAACATAGCTCATGAGTCCAACACGTCCATATACAGAGACCTAGCTATATGGCTGATGAGTCCTTACATGTTCATATACAGAGAGCTACCTACATGGCAGACATTTCCAATATGGTCATTTACAGAGAGCTAATTTCATGGCAGATCAGTCAAACATATCCATGCACAGAGAGCTATGTATAAAGCAAGGGAGTCCAAAATGTCCATATACAGAGAGCTACCTACATGGCAAAGTAGTGCAACATTTCCATATACAGAGTTTTAGCTTCATGGCAGATGTGTCAAACATTTTCATATACTGAGAGTTAGCAACATGGCTACATGGCACAGTAGTCAAACATGTCCTGATAAAGAGTACTAGCTACATGGCAGATGAGTCAAACATGTCCATATACTGAGAGTTAGCTACATGGCAGATGAGTCCAACATGTGTATATATAGACGACTTGCTACAAGACAGATGAGTACAACATGTCCATATAGAGAAAGCTGGCTACATGGTTGATGAGTCCAACATGTCCATATACAGATAGCTTCTTACATGCCAGAAAAGTCCAATAAGTTCATATACAAGCAGTTACCTACATGGCAGATCAGTCCAACATATCCATGCACAGAAAGCTAGCAACATGGCAGAAGAGTCCAAAATGTCGATACACAGAGAGATAGATACATGGCAGAGTAGTGCAACATTTCTATATACATATTTCTAGATATATGGCAGATGAGTCAAATGTGCTCATATAATGAGAGCTGGCTATATGGCACAGTAATTCAACATGTCCATATACAGAGTACTAGCTGCATGGCATATAAGACCAATGTGTCCATGCACAGAGAGCTAGCTACATGGCAGAGTACTCCAACATGTCCATATACAGAGTGTTAGCTACATGGCAGATGAGTCCAACATGTCCATATACTGAGAGTTAGCTTTATGGCAGATGAGTCCAACATGTGTATAAATAGAGGACTAGCTACAATGCAGATGAGTCCAACATGTTCACACAGAAAGAGCTGGCTACATGGCAGAGTATTCCAACATTTCCATATACAGAGTGTTAGCTACATGGCATATGAGTCCAACGTGTCCATATACTGAGAGGTAGATACATGGCAGATAAGTCCAACATGTATATATATAGAGGACTATCTACAGGCAGATTAGTCCAACCTGTTCATATACAGAGATGTAGATACATGGTTGATGAATCCATCATGTCTATATACAGAGAGCAAGCTACATGGCAGACAAGCCCAATATGTTCATATACAGGGAGCCAACTACATGGCAGATCAATCAAACACATCCATGCACAGAGAGCTAGCTTCATGGCTGATGAGTCCACAATGTCCATATACAGAGAGCAAGCTACATGGCAGAGTAGTGCATCATTTCCATATACACAGTTTCTGCTACATGGCAGGTGAGTCCAACGAGTAAATATACTGAAAGCTAGGTACATGGCAGAGTAGTACAACATGTGCATATACAGAGTACTAGCAACATGGCAGATGAGATCAACATGTGTATATATAGAGGACTAGCTACAAGGCAGATGAGTTAAACATGTTCATACAGAGAGAGCTGGCTACATGACTGGTGGGTCCAACATATCCATATAGAGAGAGCTACATGCATAGGAGATCAGTCCAACATATCCATGCACAGAGAGCTACCTACATGGCAGACGAGTCAAAAATGTCCATATACAGAGAGCTAACTACATGGCAGAGAAGTCCTATATGTGCATACACAGAGTGCTACCTACATTGCAGATCAGTCCAATACATCCATACAAATAACTACATGGCAGACAACTCCAAAATGTCCATATCCAGAGAGCTAGCCACATGTCACAGTAGTGTAATATTGCCATATACAGAGTTCTAGCTACATGGCAGATGAGTCCAATGTGTCCATATACTGAGAGCAAGCTACATGGCAGAGCAGTCCAACATTTCCATATACAGAGTAGTAGCTACATGGCAGATGAGCCCTAAGTGTCCATAAACTGAGAGCTAGTCACATGGCAGAGTAGTCCAACCTGTCCATATACAGAAAAATACCTATATGGCAAATGAGTCCAACATGTCCATATACTGAGTGTTAGCTACATTGAAGATGAGTCCAACATGTGTATATATAGAGGTAAAGCTCAAGGCAGATGAGTCCATCGTATTCACACAGAGAGAGCTTGCTGCATGGCTGATGAGTCCAACATGTCCATATACTGAGTGTTAGCTACATTGAAGATGAGTCCAACATGTGTATATATAGAGGTAAAGCTCAAGGCAGATGAGTCCATCGTATTCACACAGAGAGAGCTTGCTGCATTGCAGACGAGTTCAACATGTCCATATACACAGAGCTTGTTACATGACATACAAGTGTAATATGTTCCTATACAGAGAACTACCAACATGAAAGATCAGTCCAACATATCCATGCACAGAGAGCTAGCTACTTGGCAGACGAGTCCAAAATGTCCATATATAGAGAGCTATCTACATGGCAGATGAATCCAAAATGTCCATATATAGAGAGCTAGCTATATGGCAGACAAGTCTAATATGTTCCTATACAGAGAACTACCTACATGGAAGATCAGCCCAACATATCCATGCACAGAGAGCTAGCTACTTGGCAGAAGAGTCCAAAATGCCCATATACAGAGAGCTAACTACATGGCAGAGTAGTGCAACATTTCCACATATACAGAGTTCTAGCTACATGGCAGATGAGTCCTAGGTGTCCATATACTGAGAGATAACTACATGGCAGAGTAGTCCAACATGCCCATACACAGAGTAGTAGCTGCATGGCAGATGAGTCCAATTTTCCATGTACTGAGAGTTATCTACATGGTTGATGAGTCCAACAAATGAATATTTAGTGGGAAAACTACAAGGCAAATGTGTCCAAAATGTTCATACAGAGAGAACTGGCTACATGACTGATGAGTCCAACATGTTCATATACAGAGATCAAGCTACATGGCAAAAAAGTCCGATATATTCATATAAAGAGAGCGAGCCCCATGGCATATCAGTTCAACATATCAATACACAGAAAGCTAGCTACAGTGCAGAAAAGAATAAAATGTCCACATACAGAGATCTAGCTACATGGCACAGTACTGCAACATTTCCATACACAGTGTTAAAGCTACATGGCAGATGAGTCCAACGTGTCCATATGCTGAGAGGAAAACCATGGCAGAGTATTCCAGTATTCCAACATGTGTATTTATCGAGGACTAGCTAAAAAGCAGATGAATCCAACATATTTTTACAGAGATAGCTGGCTACATGACTGGTTGTTCCAACATGTCCATATAGAGAAAGCTACATGCATAGGAGATCAGTCCAACATATCCATGCACAGAGAGCAACCTACAGAGCAGACGAGTCAAAAATGTCCATATACAGAAAGCTAGCTATATGGCAGAGAAGTCCTATATGTGCATACACAGAATGCTTCCTACATTGCAGATCAGTCCAATATATCCATACACATATCTACATTGTAGACAAGTAAAAAATGTCCATATCCAGAGAGCTAGCCACATGTCAGAGTAGTGTAATATTGCCATATACAGAGTTCTAGCTACATGGCAGTTGAGTCCAACGTGTCCATATACTGAGAGCTAGGACATGGCAAAGCAGTCCAACATTTCCATATACAGATTAGTAGCTACCTGGCATATAAGTCCAAGTTGTCCATAAACTGAGAGCTAGCTACATGGCAAAGTATTCTAACCTGTCCATATACAGAGTACTAGCTATATGGCAGATGAGTCCAACATGTCCATATACTGAGTGTTAGCTACATGGAAGAGGAGTCCAACATGTGTTTATATAAAGGACAAGTACAAGGCAGATGCGTCCAATGTATTCATACAGAGAGAGCTGGGCACATGGCAGACGAGTCCAACATGTCCATATACAGAGACCTAGCTAAATGGCAGACAAGTCTAATATGTGCCTATACAGAGAACTACCTACTGGGAAGATCAGTCCAACATATCCATGCACAGAGAGCTAGCTACTTGGTAGACGAGTCCAAAATGTCCATATACAGAGAGGTATCTACATGGCAGAGTAGTTTAAAATGTCCATATACAGAGAACTAGCTACATGGCAGAGTAGTGCAACATTTCCATATACAGAGTACTCGGTACATGGCAGATGAGTCCAATGTGTCAACATTCTGAGAGTTATCTACTAGGCAGATGAGTCCAGCATGTCCATATACAGAGTATTAGCTACATGGCAGATGATTCCAATATGTGTATATATAGAGGAATTTCTACAAGACAGATGAGTCCAACATGTTCATAAAGAGAGAGCTGGCTACATGG
>NW_006409079.1:75992-79591 GCF_000296735.1 Chrysochloris asiatica
TCAACATGTCCATATACTGAGAGCTAGCTACATGGCAGACAAGTCCAATATGTTCAAATACAGAGAGCTACATGCAAGGCAGATCAGTCGAACACATCATTCACATTGAGCTAGCTACATGACAGATGATTGCAAAATGTCCATATAGAGAGAATTAGCTACATGGCAGAGTAGTACAACATGTCCATATACAGAGTTCTATCTATATGGTAGATGAGTCCAACGTGTCCATATACATAGAGCTAGCTACATGGCACATGACTCCAACATGTCAATATACTGACATCTAGCTGCATGAAAAAATCATGTATCATTTCCATATACAGAGTACAATCTACATGGCAGATGAGTCCAAAATGTCCATATATTGAGAGATAGCTACATGGCATATAAGTCCAACATGTGTATATATAGAGATCTAGCTATAAGACAGATGAGTCCAACATGTTAATACAGAGAGAGCTGGTCACATGGCTGATGAGTCCAACATGTACATATAAAGAGAGTTAGCTACAATGCAGACAAGTCCAATATGTTCAAATAGAGAGAGCTACTTACATGACAGGTCAGTCCAATATATCTATGCACAGTGAGCTAGTTACATGGCAGACGAGTGCAAAATGTCCGTATGCACAGAGCTAGCTACATGGCAGAGTCATCCAACATTTCCATATACAGAGTAGTAGCTACATGACAGATGAGTGCAACATGTGTATATAGAGAGGACTAGCTAAAAGGCAGATGAGTCCAACATGTTCATAAATAGAGAGCTGGCTGCATGGCTGATGAGTCCACCATATCCATATACAGAGAGCTAGCTATATGGCTGACAAGTCCAATATTTTCATATATAGAGTTATACCTATCTGTCAGATCTGTCCAACATACCCATGCACACAGTGCTAGCTATATGGCAGAAGAGTCAAAAATGTCCATATACAGAGAGATAGCTACATGGCAGAGTAATGCAACATTTCCATATAAAGTGTTCTAGCTACATGGCAGGTGAGTCGAACGTGTCCATATACTGAGATCTAGCTACATGACAGAGTAGACCAACATGTCCTTTCACAAAGTACTAGCTACATGGCAGAAGAGGCCAAAATGTCCATATACTGAGTGTTAGTTACATGACAGATAAGTCCAAAATATTTATACATAGATATCTAGCTACAAGGCAGATGAGTCCCACATGTTAATACAGAGAGAGATGGCTACATAGCTGATGAGTCCAACATGTACATATACAGAGAGCTAGCTACATGGCAAACAACTCCAATATGTTCAAATATGGCAGATGAGTGCAAAATGTCCATATACTACATGGCAGAGTAGTACAACATTTCCATATACAAAGTACTAGCTATATGACAGATTAGTCCAACATGTTCATATTTTGAGAGTTAGCTACATGGCAGATGAATCCACCATGTGTATATATAGAGGACTAGCTACAAGGTAGATGAGTCCAACATGTTCATATACAGAGAGCTGGCTACATGGCTGATGAATCCATCATGTCCATATACCGAGAGCTAGCTAAATGCAGACAAGTCCAATATGTTCATATACACAGAGCAACATATATGGCAGATCAGTTCAAAATATCCATGCAGAGAGAACTAGCTACATGGCAGATGATTACAACGTTACCATATACTGACAGATAGCTACATGGTAGAATCGTCCAAAATTAGAGTACTACCTACATGAAATATGAGTCCAACATTTCCAAATACTGAGAATTAGCTACATGGCAGATGAATTGACCCTGTGAATATATAGAGGACTACCTACAAGGCAGATGAGTCCAACATGTTCATACAGAGAGATCTGACTTCATGGCTGATGAGATCAACATGTCCATATACTGAGAGCTAGCTACATGGCAGACAAAACTAATATGTTCATATACAGAGAGCTAACTATATGGCAGATCAGTCCACCATATCCATGCACAGAGAGCTAGTTATGTGGCAGAAGAGTCCAAAATGTCCGCATACAAAGAGCTAGCTACATGGCAGAGTAATGAAACCTTTCCATATACAGAGTTCTAGCTACATAGTAGATGAGTCTTCGGTGTCCATACACTGAGAGCTAACTACACGGCAGAGTAGTCCAACATGTCCATTTACAGAGTACTAGCTACATGTCAGATGAGTCCAACATATCCATATACTGAGAGATAGCTAAATGGCAAATGATTCCAACATGTGTAAATATAGAGCAATAGTTGCAAGGAAGATAAGTCCAATATGTTCATGCAGAGAGAGTTTGCTACATGGCTGATCAGCCCAACATATCGATATACTAGCAACATGGCAGATGAGTTCAACATGTCCAAACAATGAGAGTTTACTACATGGTAGATGAGTATCACGTGTTCATACAGAGAAGTTCAGTACATGGTAGCTGAGTCTAACTTGTCCAAATAGCTACATGTCAGACAAGTCCAAAATGTCCATATACAGAGAGCTAGCAACATGGCAGATGATTCCAACATGTCCATATATTGACAGCTAACTACATGGCAGAGTCGTCCAACATTTCCATACACAGAGTACTAGCTACATGGTAGATGAGTCCAACGTGTCTATATACTGAGAGCTAGCTGCATTGCAGACATTCCAATATATTCATATACAGAGAGCTACCTCCATGGCAAATCAGTCCAACATATCCATGCACAGAAAGTTATCTGCATGGCAGATGAGTCCAAAGTGTCCATATACAGAGAGCTAGCCACATATCAGAGTAGTGCAACATTTCCATAAACAGAGTTATAGGTACAAGGCAGTTGAATTTAAAGAGTCCATATTCTGTGAGTTACCTACATGGGAGAGAAGTCCAACATTTTCATGTACAGAGTACTAGCTACATGGCAGATGAGTCTAACAAGGCAGATTTGTCAAAAATATTCATACACATAGAGCTGTATACATGGCTGATGAGTCCAACATGTACATATACAGAGAGCTAGATGCATGGCAGACAAGTCCCATATGTCCATATACAGAGAGCTACCTACATGGCAGATCAGTCCAGCATATCTATGCACAGAGAGCTAGCTACATGGAAAAGTAGTGCAAAATTTCCATATACAGAGTACTAGCTACATGGGAGATGAGTCCAACGTGTTCATATACTGAGAGTTAGCTACATGGCAGATGAGTCCAACACAAATAAATTTAGAGGGCTAGCTACATGGCATATGAGTCGAACATTTTTATACAGAGACAACTGGCTACATGGCTGATGAGTCCAACATTTCCATATACTGAGAGTTAGCTACATGGCAGACATGTCCAATATGTTCATATACAGAGAGCTACCTACATGGCATATCATTCCAAGATGTCCATGCACAGAGAGCTAGATATATGGCAGATGAGTTGAAAATGTCAATATACAGATAGCTAGCTACATGGCAGAAGAGTGCAATATTTTCATATACAGAGTTCTAACTACATGGCAGATGAGTCCAGCATGTGCATATACAGAGAGCCAGCTACATGGAAGATGAGTCCAACATGTCCATATACTGAGAACTAGCTACATGGCAGAGTAGTCCAACATGTCCATAAACAGAGTACTAGATA
>NW_006409079.1:79921-92840 GCF_000296735.1 Chrysochloris asiatica
CATATACAGAGAGCTAGCTACATGGCAGAGTACTGCAACATTTCCACACACAGAGTACTAGCTACATGGCAGATGAGTCCAACACATCGATATACTGAGAGCTAGCTACATGGCAGAGTAGCTTAACATGTCCATATACAGAGTACTAGCTTCATGGTAGATTAGTCCAACATGTTCATATACTGAGAGATAGCTACATAGCAGAAGAGTCCAACATGTGTATATATACAGGACTAACTACAAGGTAGATGAGTCCAAAATGTTCATACAGAGAGTACTGGATACATGACAGATGAGTCCAACATGTGTATATACAGAGAGCTAGCTAAATGACAGACAAGTCCAATATGTTCACATACAGCATGCTACCTACATGGCAGAGCAGTCCAACATATCCATGCACAGGGACTAGCTACATAGCAGATGAGTCCAAAATGTCTATATACAGAGAGCTAGGTACAAGGCAGAGTAGTGCAATATTTCCATATACATAGTTCAAGCTACATTGCAGATGAGTCCAACGTGTCCATATACTGAGAGTTAGCAACATGGCAGATTAGTCCAACATATGTATATATACAGGACTAGCTACAAGGCAGATGAGATAAACATGTTCATACAGAGAGCTATGTTCATGGCAGATAAGTCCAAAATGCCCATAAAAAGAATGCTAGTTACATTGCAGAATAGTGCAACATATCCATATACAGAGTTCTAGCTACATGGCAGATGAGACCAACTTGTCCATATATTGATAGCAAGCTAAATGCAGAGTAGTCCAACATACCCATATACAGAGTACTAGCTACATGGCAGATAAGTCCAACATTTCCATATACTGTGAGCCAACTACATGACAGATAATTCCAATATGTGCATATACAGAGAGCTACCTAGATGGCATATCTGTCCAACATGTTCATACAGATTGAGCTGGTTACATGGCAGATCAGTCCAAAATATCTATGTTCAGAGAGGTAGCTACATAGCAGATGAGTTCAAAATGTCCAAATACAGGTAGCTAACTACATGGCAGAGTAGTGCAACATTTACATATACAGAATTCTAGCTACATGGCAGATGAGTCCAACGAGTCCATATACTGAGAGCTAGCTACATGGCAGAGTAACCCAACATGTCCATATAGAGAGTACTAGCTTCATGGCAGATGAGTCCATCATGCCCATACATGGCAGATGAATTCAACATGTGTATA
This sequence comes from Chrysochloris asiatica, assembly GCF_000296735.1. Classification (NCBI taxonomy): domain Eukaryota; kingdom Metazoa; phylum Chordata; class Mammalia; order Afrosoricida; family Chrysochloridae; genus Chrysochloris; species Chrysochloris asiatica. Next base: position 81,138 of record NW_006409079.1, read on the forward strand.
TATACAGGACTAGTTAAAAGGCAGATGAGCTAAATATGTTCATACAGAGAGATAGCTACATGGCAGATGAGTCCCACATGTGTGAGTATAGAGGACTAGCTACAAGGCAGATGAGTCGAACATTTTCACAAAGAGAGAGATGGAAGCATGGCTGATGAGTCCAACATATACATATTTCGAGAGCTAGCTACATAGCAGACAAGTTCAGTATGTTCATATACAGAGAGCTACCTACATGGCAGATCAGTCCAAAATATCCATGCAGAGAGAGCTAGCTACATAGCATACAAGTACAAAATGTCCATATACACAGAGGTAGCTACATGGCAGAGTATTGCCACATTTCCATGAACAGAGTTCTAGCAAAAAAGTCCAAGGTGTCCATATACTTTGAGCTAGCTACCTGGCAGAGTAGTCCAACATGTTCATATACAGAGTACTAGCTACATGGCAGATGAATCCAACATGTGCAAATTTGAGGGCTAGCTACAAGACAGATGAGTTCAAATTTGAGGGCTAGCTAGAAGAACATGTTCATACACAGAGAACTGGCTACATGGCTGATGAGTCTAACATATTCACATACTGAAAGCGAACTACATGATAGACAAGTCCAATGTGTTTATGTACCGACAAGTACCTACATGGTGGATCAGGCCAACGTATCTATGCACAGAGAGCTAGCTACATGGCAGATGAGACCTAAATCTCCATATACAGAGAGATAGCTACATGGCAGAGTAGTGCAACATTTCCTTATACAGAGTTTTAGCTACATGGCAGATGAGTCCAACGTGTCCATCTACTTTGAGCTAGCTACTTGGCAGAGTAGTCCAACATGTCCATAAACAAAATTCTAACTACATGGAATATGACTCCAACATGTCCACATATTGAGAGTTAGCTACATGACAGATGACACCAACATGTGTATATTTAGAGGACTAGCTACAAGGCAGATTTGAGTCCAAGATGTTTATACACAGAAAGCTGGCTACATGGCTGATAAATCCAACATGTCCATATAGTGAGAGCTGGTGCACGGCAGAAAAGTCCAAAATGTTGATATACAGAGAGATACATACATGGAAGGTGAATCCAACGTGTCCATACACTGACAGCTAGCTACATGTCAGAGTAGTCCAACATGTCAATATACAGAGTACGAGCTACATGGCAGATGAGTCCAACATGTCCTTATACAGAGATCTAGCTACATGGCAGGCAAGTCCAATATATTCACCTACAGAGAGTTACCTACATGACAGATCACTCCAAAATATTCACGCACAAAGAGCTAGCTGCATGGCAGACGATTCCAAAATGTCCATATAAAGAGAGCTTTCTACATAGCAGAATAGTGCAACATTTACATATACAGAGTTCCAGTTTCATGACAGATGAGTCCAACTTGTCCATAATCTGAGAGCTAGCTACATGGCAGATTAGTCCAACATTTCCATATACCGAGTACTAGCTACATGGCAGATGAGTCTAACATGTCCATATACTGAGAGTTAGCTACATGGCAGATCAGTCCAACATGTGTATATTCAGAGGGCTAGCTATAAGGCAAATGAGTCCAACATGTTCATACACAGAGAGCTGGCTACATGGCTGATGAGTCCAACCTGTCCATATACTGAGAGCAAGCTACATGGCAGACAAGTCCAATATGTACATATACAGAGAGCTACATACATGGCTGATCAGTCCAACATATCCATACATAGAGAGCTAGCTACATTACAGACAAGTCAAAAAATCTATATACAGAGAGCTAGCTACTTGGCAAAGTAATGCAACATTTACATATACAGAGTTATACCTACATGGCAGATGAGTCCAATGAGTCCATATACTGAGCGCTAGCTAAATGGCAGTTTCGTCGAACATATGTATATATTGAGGACTTGCTACAAGGCAGATGAGATCAACATGCTCATACAGAGAGAGCTAGCTACATGACAGACGAGTCCAAAATGTCAATATACAGAGAGCAATCTACATGGCATAATAGTGCAACATTTCCAGATTAAGAGTTCTAGCTACATGGCAGATGAGGCCAATGGGTCCATATACCGAGAATTAGCTACATGGCAGAGTAGTCCAATATGTCCATATACAGTGGAATAGCTACATGGCAGAAGAGTTCAACATGTCCATATACTGAGAGTTAGCTACATGGCAGATGAATTCAACACCTGTATATTTAGAGAGCGAGCTACAAGGCAGATGAGTCCAACATGTTCATACTTTGAGAGCTGGATACACTGCTGATGAGTCCAACGTGTCCATATACTGAGATTTAGCTACATGGCAGACTCGTCCAATATGTTCATATACAGAGAGCTACCTACATGGCAGATCAGTCCAACATATCCATGCAAAGAAAGCTAGCTACATGGCAGATGAGGTGAAAATGTCCATACAGAGATAGCTAGCTACATGGTAGAGTAGTGGAACATTTCCAAATACAGAGCTCTAGCTACATGGCAGATGAAGCAAACCTGTCCATATACTGAGAGCTAGCTACATGGCAGAGTAGTTCAACATGTTCATATACAGAGTACTAGGTATATGGCAGATTAATCCAACATTTCCATATTCCGAGAGTCAGCTACATGACAGATGAGTCCAACCTGTGGAGAAAGAGAGAACTAGGTACAAGGCATACGAGCCTAACATGTTCATACCGAAAGAGATGATTACATGGCTGATGAGTCAAACATTTCCATATTCAGAGAGCTACATACATGGCAGATCATTCAAACATATCCATGCACAGAGAGCTAGCTACATGTCAGATAAGTCCAAAATGTCCATATACAGAGAGCTAGCTACATGGGAGAGTGGTGTAACATGTCCATATACAGAGTACTAGCTACATGGCATATGAGTCCAACATGTCCATATACTGAAAGTTATCTATATGGCAGAGTAATCCAACATGTCCATATATAGAGTACTAGCTACATGGCAGATGTGTCCAACGTGTTCATATACTGAGATAGTAGTCTAACATGTCCATAACAGAGTACTCATATGGCAGATGAGTCCAACATGTCCATATATTGAGTGTTATCTATATGGCAGAGTAATCCAACATGTCCATATACAGAGTTCTAGCTACATGGCACATGAGTCCAATGTGTTTGTATACTGAGAGTTAGCTGCATTGCAGAGTAGCCCAAGATGTCCATATACGGAGTAATAGCTGCATGGCAGATCAGTAAAATATGTTCATATAATGAGAGTTAGCTATATTACAGATGAGTCCCATTTGTGTATATATAGAGGACTATCTACAAGGCAGATGAATCCAACATGTTCATAAAGATAGAGCTCGCTACAAGGCTGATGAGTCCAACATATCCATATGCAGACAGCTAGCTTCAAGGCAGGCAAGTCCAATATGTTCATACATAGAGAGCTACCTACATGGCAGATCAGTCCACCATATCCATGCACAGAGAGCTAGGTATATGGCAGACGAGTCCAAAATATCCATATACAAAAAGCTAGCTACATGGCAGTCTAGTGCTAGATTTCCATATACAGAATTCTAGCTACATGGCAGATGAGTACAACGTGTCCACATACTGAGAGCTAGCTACATGGCAGAGTACTCCAACATTTAATACACAGAGTACTAACTAAATGGCAGATTTGTACAATGTATCCATAACCTGAGAGCTAGCTACATGTCAGGGTAGTCCAACATGTCCATATACAGAGTTCTAACTCCATGGCAGATAAGTCCAACATGTTCATATATTGAAAGTTAGCTAGATGGCAGAGGAGTCCAACATGTACATATACTGAGAGTTTGCTACGTGGCAGATGAATCCAACATCTGTATATTTAAAGGGCTAGCTACAAGGCAGATGAGTCCAACATGTTCATACATTAAAGCTGGATTACTTCCTGATGAGTTCAACCTGTCCATATACTGAAAGCTAGCTACATGGCATACAAGTCCAATATGTTCATATACAAAGAGCTACCTACATGACAGATCAGTCCAACATATCCATGCAGAGAGAGTTACCTACATGGCAGATGAGTCCAATATGTCCATATACAGAGAGCTAGCTACATGGCAGAGTAGTGCAACATTTCCATATACAGAGTTCTAGCTACGAGGCACATGAGTCCAACATGTCTATATAATGAGAGTCAGCTACATGACAGATGAGTCCAACTTGTGCACATAGATAGCACTACCTACAAGGCAGATGAGCGCAACATGTTCATACCGAGAGAGCTGGCTACATGGCTGATAACCACAACATGTCCATATACAGAGCGCTAACTACATGGCACATCAGTCAAACATATCCATGCACAGAGAGGTAGCTATATGGCAGGTGAGTCCAAAATGTCCATATAAAGAGAGCTAGCTACATGGCAGAGTAGTGCAACATTTCCATATACAGAGTTCTAGCTACTTCGCAGATGAGTACAACGTATCCATATACTAAGAGCTAGCTACATGGCAGAGTAGTCCAACATGTCCATATACAGAATGCTAGCTACATGGCAGATGAGTCCAACAATTCCATAAACTGAAAGCCAAATACATGGCAGACAATTTCAATATGTGCATATACAGAGAACTACCTACATGGCAGATCAGTCCAACATATCCATGTACAGAGAGCTAGATTCATGGCAGAGTAGTGTAAAATTTACATATATAGAATTCTAGATACATGATAGGTGAGTCCAAGGAGTCCATATACTGAGAGGTAGCTACATGCCAGTCAAATCCAATATGTTCATATACAGAGAGATACCTACAAGTAAGATCACTCCAAAATATCCATGCACAGCTAGCTAGCTACATGGCAGACCAGACCAAAATGTTCATATACACAGAAATTGCTACATGGCATAGTATAGCAACATTTCCATATACAGGGTTATAGCTACATTGCAGATAAGTCCAAGTTGTCCATATACTGATAGTTAGCTACATGGTAGATAAGTCCAACATGTGTATATTTAGAGGACAAATGAGTCCAACAAGGCAAATGAGTCCAACATGTTCATACACAGAGAGCTGGCTACATGGATGATGAGTCCAACATGTCCATATACTGAGAGCCGGTACATGGCAGACAATTCCAATATGTTTATAGGCAGAGAGCTATGTACTTGACAGATCAGTCCAGCATATCCATGAACAGAGAGCTAGCTACATGGCAGACGAGTCCAAAATGTCCATATACAGTGATCTAGCTACATGGCAGAGAAGTGCAACGTTTCTATATACAGAGTTCTAGCTAAATATCAGATGAGTCCAACATGTCCATATCCTTTGAGCTAGCTACCTGGGAGAGTACTCCAACATGTCCATATAGAAAGTACTAACTATATGCCATATGAGTCCAACATATCCGTATACTGAGATTTAGCTATATAGAATTTGAGTCCAACATGTGTATATATAGAAGATTAACTACAAGGCAGATGAGTCCAACATGTTTATGCAAAGAGAGCTGGCTACATCACTGATGAGTCCAACATGTTCATATTCAGAGAGTAAGCTACATTACAGACAAGTCTAATATGTTTATGTACCAAGAAGTAACTACATGGCAGATCAGTGCAACATATCCATGCACAGTGAGCTATCTACATGGCAGAAGAGACCAATATGTCCATATACAGAGAGATAGCTACATGGCACAGTATTGCAACATTTCCATATACAGAGTTGTAGCTACATGGCAGATGAATCCAACATGTCCATATACTGAGAGCTAGCTACATGGCAGAGAAGTCCAAAATGTCCATAAACATAGTTCTAGCTACATGTCAGATGAGTCCAACATGTCCAAATACGGAGAGTTAGCTACTTGGCAGATGAGACCAACATGTGTATATTTAGAGCGCTAGCTACAAAGCAGATGAGTCCAAGATGTTGATACACAGAAAGCTGGCTACATTCCTGATAAGTTCAACATGTCCATATTCAGAGATCTAGCTACATGACACACAAGTCCAATGTGTTCAGATACAGAGAGCTACCTATATGGCAGACCAGTCCAACATATCCATGCACAGAGAGCTAGCTACACGTCACACGAGTCCAATATATCCATATACAGACAGCTACCTACATGGCAATGTATTCCAACATGTCCATATACAGAGTACTAGCTACATGGCAGATGAGTCCCACATGTCCATATACTGAGAGTTAGCTACATGGCAGATGAATCCAACATCTGCATATTAAGAAGGCTAGGTACAAGGAAGATGAACACAACATGTTTATTCATTGAGAGCTGTCTACAGTGTTCATTTGTCCAACATGTCCATATACTGAGAGCTAGCTACATGGCAGACAAGTGCAACATGTTCATATACAGCGAGATACCTACAAGGCAGATGGAAACAACATATCCATACACAGAGAGCTAGAAACTTGGCAGATGAGTCCAAAATGTGCATACACTGAAGCTAGCTACATGGCAGAGTAATCCAACATGTTCATACACAGGGTATTAGCTAAATGGCAGATGACTCAAACATGTCTATATACTGTGAGTTAGCTACATGACAGATTAGTCCAACATGTGTATACATAGAGGACTAGTAACAAGGCAGATGAGGATCAACATGTTCATACAGAGAGAGATAGTTACATGCCAGACAAGTCCAAAATGTACATATACAGAGAGCTAGCTACATGGCAGAGTAGTGCAACATTTCCATCTACAGAGTTCTAGTTCCATGGCAAATGAGTCCAACTTGTCCACATATTGAGGACTAGCTACATGGCAGAATAGTCCAACATTTTGATATACAGAGTACTAGCTACATGGCAGATGAGTCCAAAGTGTCCATATACTGAGAGTTAGCTACATGGCAGATGAGTGTAACATGTGTATATTTAGCAGGTTAGCTTCAAGGCAAATGAGTCCAACATGTTCATACACAGAGAGCTGGCTACATGAGTGATGAGTACAACCTGTCCATATACTGAGAGCAAGCTACATGGCAGAGAAGTGCAATATGAATATAAACAGAGAGTTACCTACATGACAGATCAGTCCAACATATCCATACATAGAAAGCTAGCTACATGTCATACAAGTAAAAAATGTCCATATACAGAGAGTTAGCTACATGGCAAAATAGTGCAACATTTACATATATACAGTTTGAGCTACATGTTAGATGAGTCCAATGAGTCCATATACTGAGAGCTAGCTACATGGCAGTTTAGTCCAAGATATGTATATATAGAGGCATATGAGATCAACATGCTCATAAAGAGAGAGCTAGCTACATGGCAGAGGAGGCCAAAATGTACATATATAGAGAGCAAGCTACATGGCATAATAGTTCAACATTTCCATATACAGAGTTCTAGCTACATGGTAGATGAGTCCAACGTGTCCATATACTGAGAGCTAGATTCGTGTCAGAGTAGTCCAACATGTCCATATACAGACTACTAGCTTCATGGCAGATGATTGCAACATGTCCTTATACTGAGAGTTAGCTACATGGCAGATGAATCCAACATCTGTATCTTTAGAGGGCTAGCTACAAGGCAGATGAGTCCAAAATGTTCATACATTGAGAGCTGGCTACATTGCTGATGAGTCCATCATGTCCATATACTGAGAGCTAGCTACATGGCAGACAACTCCAATATGTTCATATACAGAGAGCTACATACATGGCAGAGCAGAAAAACATATCCATGCACAGAAATTTACCTACATGTCAGACAAGTCCAAAATGTCCGTATACAGAAAGCTAGCTTCATCAGAGAAAAGTGCAACATTTCCATATACAAAATTCTAACTACATGGCAGATGAGTCCAAAGTGTCCATATACATGGCAGAGTATTGCAAACATTTCGATATACACTGTTCTAGCTACAAGGCAGATGAGTCCAACGTGTCCATATAATGAGATCTAGCTACATGGCAGAGTAGTCCAACATGCCCAAATACAAAGTACTAGCTACATGGCAGATGAGTCTAATATGTCGATATACAGAGAGTTAGCTACATGTCAGATGATTCCTACATGTCAATATACTGAGTTAACTACATGGCAGATGAGTCCAACATGTCCAACAGAGAGAGCTGGCTACATGGCAAATGAATCCAAAATGTCCATATACAGAGAACTAGCTACATGGCAGATGAGTCCAACGTTTCCATATTCTGAGAGTTAGCTACATGGCAGATGAATCCAACATGTTCAGATACTGAGAGTTAGCAACATGGCAGAGGAGCCAAACGTGTGTATGTACAGAGGACTAGCTCAAGGCATAAGACTCCAACGTATTCATACAGAGAGAGCAAGCTATGTGGCAGACGAGCCCAACATGTCCATATACAGAGAGCTAGCTGCATGGCAGACAATTCCAATATGTTAATATACAGAGAGTTACCTACATGGCAGATCAGTCCAACATAACCATGCTGGGTAATGTGGAGGGTCATAGAAAAAGAGGAAGACCCCCAACATGATGGATCAACCATGTGACATCATTAATGGCGTCAATTGTGGCAGCAGTTGTGAGGTTGTCCCAGAATCGGATATTGTTTCATTCTGCTGATGAGTCCAACATAACAATATACAGAAAACTAGCTTCATAGAAGACAAGTCCAATATATTCATATACAGAGAGCTACCTACATGGCAGACCAGTCCATCATATATCCATGCATAGAGAGCTATTTACTTGGCAGACGAGTCCAAAATATCCATAGCTACATGGCAGAGTAATGCAACATTTCCACATACAGAGTTCTAGCTTCATGGCAGATGAGTCCAACATGTCCTTAAACTGAGAGCAAGATACATTGCAGAGTAGTCCAACATTTCCATATACAGAGTACTAGCTACATGGCAGATGAGTCCAACGTGTCCATATACAGAGCACTAGCTACATGGCAGATGAGTCCAACATGTCCATATACTGAGTTAGCTACATAGTAGATGAGTTCAACATGTGTATATAGAGAGGACTAACTACAAGGCAGATGAGTCCAACAAATTCATACAGAGAGAGCTGGATCCATGGTTGATGAGTCCAACATGTCCATATACAGAGAGCTACCTATACGATAGATCAGTTAAACTAATCCATGAAGTGAGGGCTAGCTACATGGCAGAAAAGTCGAAAATGTCCATATACAGTGTACTAGCAACATAGAAGGTGAATCCAACATGTCTACATATTGAGAGTGAGATACATGGCAGATGAGGCCAACGTGTCCATATGCTGAGAGCTAGCTACATGGTAGAGTAGTCCGACATGACCATATACAGAGTACTAGCTACATTTCAGATGAGTCCAACATGTCTATATACTGAGAGTTAGATACATGGTAGATGAGTCTATCATGTGTACATATAGAGGACTAGCTACAAGGCAGATGAGTCCAACATGTTCATACACACAGAGCTGCCTACATGACAGACGAGTCCAAAATGTCCATACAGAGAGAGCTAGCTACATATCAGATTTGTGCTACATTTCCATATACAGAGTACTAGTTACATGGCAGAAGAATCCAACATGTCTAAATACTGAGAATTAGCTACATGACAGATGAGTCCAATGTGTGTATATTTAGAGGGCTAGCTACAAGGTGGATGAGATGTACATATTCATAGAGACAGAGCTGCCTACATGACAGACGAGACCAAAATGTCCACATACAGAGAGCTAGCAACATGGCAGACTAGTCCAACACGACCATTTACATTGTCCTTGCTACATGGCAGATGAGTCAAACATGTCCATATACTGAGAGTTAGCTACATGGCAGATGAGTCGAACGTGTTTATATTTAGAGGGCTATCTACAAGGCAGATGATTCGAACATATTCATACAGAGAGAGCTCACTACATGGCTGATGAGTCCAACATGTCCATATACTGAGAGTTAGCTACATGGCAGATGAGTCCAACATGTGTATATTTAGAGGGCTAGCTACAAGGAGGATGAGACGTACATATTCATAGAGACAGAGCTGGCTACATGGCTGATGAGTCCAACATGGCCATATACTGACAGCTACCTTCATGGCAGACAAATCCAATTTGTTCATATACAGAGAGCTAAATATTTGGCAGATGAGTCCAACATATCCATGCACAGAGAGGTAGCTACATGGCAGATGAGGTAAAATGCCATATACTGAGAGCTGGCTACATGACACAGTAGTCCAACACATTCATGTACAGTGTACTAGCCACATGTAAGATGAGTCCAACATGTCCAAATATTGAGAGTTAGCTACAGGATGGAATAGTCTAAAATGTGTATATAGAGAGGAGTAACTACAAGGCAGATGAGTCAACATGTTCATACAGAGTGTGCTGTCTACATGGCTGATAAGTCCTACCTGGCCACATACAGAGAGCTACCTACATGGAAGATCATCACAACTAATCCATGCACAGAGAGCTAGATACATGGCAGATGAGTCCAAAATGTCCATACAGAGAGTACTAGAAACATGGCAGGTGAATACATCATGTCCACATATTGAGAGTTAGCAACATGGCAGATGAGAACAACATTTCCATATACAGAGCACTAGCTACTTGACAGATGATTCCAACATGTCCATGCAAAGAGAGCTACCTACATGAAAGACAAGTCCAATATGTTCATATACAGAGAGACACCTACATGGCAGAGTGCAACAATTCCATATGCATAGTTCTAGCTAGATGGCAGATGAGTCCAACATGTCCATACACTGAGAGCTAGCTACATGGCAGAGTAGTCCGATATATCCATATAAAGAGTACTAGCTACATGGAAGATGAGTCCATCATGTCCATATACTGTGAGTTAGCTACATGGCAGATGAGTCCAACATGTATATATTTACAGTGCTATCTACAAGGCAAATGAGTCAAAAATATTCATACAGAGAGATGGCTAAATAGCTGATAAGTGCAACATGTCCATATACAGAGAGCTAGCTACATGGCAGACAAGTCCCATATGTTCATATACAGGGAGCTACATATATGTTAGATATGTCCAAGATATCCATGCACAGAGAGTTAGGTACAGGACAGATGAGTCCAAAATGTCCATATACAGAGAGCTAGCTACATGGCAGAGTACTGCAACATTTCAATATACAGAGCTCTAGCTACATGGCAGATGAATCCAATGCGACCATATCCTGAGAGCTAGCTACATGGCAGAGTAGCCTAACATGTCCATATACAGAGTACTAACTACATGGTAGATAAGTCCAACATGTCCTTATACTGAGAGATATCTACATAGCAGATAAGTAAAACATTTGTATATATACAGGCCTAACTACAAGGTAGATGAGTCCAACATGTTCATATAGAGAGTACTGGATACATGGCAGACCAGTCCAACATATCTATGCACAGAGAGCTAGCTACTTGGCAGGAGAGTCCAAAATGTCCATATACAGAGAGCTAGCTACATGGCAGAGTACTGCAACATTTCCATATACAGAGCTCTAGCTACATGGCAGATGAGACCAATGTATTCATATCCTGAGAGCTAGATACATGGCAGAGTAGTCCAATATGTCCATATACAGAATACTAGCTACATGGCAGATGAGTCCATCATGTCCACGTACTGAGAGTTCGCTACATGGCAGATGAGTCCAACATATGTATATATAGGGGATTAGCTACAAGGCAGATGAGT
>NW_006409079.1:93088-98802 GCF_000296735.1 Chrysochloris asiatica
GTTCGAAACTACCAGCTGCTCTGCGGGAGAAAGTTGAGGCTTTCTACTCCCGTAAAGATTTACACCCTTGGAAAGCCTGTACAGGTTGCTATGGGTCGGACCCGACTCGTTGGCACTTAACAACAACAACAACAACAACTACATGGCAGATGAGAATAATGTGTCCATATAATGAGAGCTAGCTACATGGCAGAGTAGTCCAACATGTCCAAATAAAGAGTACTAACTACATGACAGTTGGGAATAATGTGTCCATATACTGAGAGCTAGCTACATAGCTGAGTAGTCCAACATGTCCATATACAGAGTACAAGATACATGTCAGATTAGTCCAACATGTCCATATACTGAGAGTTAGATACATGGTAGATGAGTCTAACATGTGTATATATAGAGGACTAGCTACATGGCTGATGAGTCCAACATGGCCATATACAGAGAGTTACCTACATGTCATATGAGTCCAACTAATCCATGCACAGAACTAGCTATATGGCAGACGAGTCCAAAATATCCATATACAGAGTACTAGCAACACGGCAGGAGAACACCTCATGTCCACATACTGAGAGTTATCTACATGGCAGATGATACCAACGAGTCCATATACTGAGAGCTAGCTACATGACAGAGTAGTCCAACATGACCATATACAGAGTACTAGCTACATGACAGATGAATCCAACATATCCATATAATGAGAGTTAGCTACAGGACAGATGAGTCCAACATGTGTATATTTAGAAGGTTAACTACAAGCCAGATGAATCCAACATGTTCATACACAGAGAGTTGGCTACATGGCTGATTAGTCCAACATACCCAAATATAGAGAGCTAGCTACATGGCAGACAAGTCCCATAATTTCATATGCAGAGAGCTAACTACATGGCAGATCACTACAGCATATCCATGCACTGAGAGCTAGCTACATGGCAGATGCGTCCAGAATTTCCATATACAGAGAGCAAGCTACATGAGAGAATAGTACAACATTTCCATAGACAGAGTTCTAGCTACATGGAGGATGTGTCCAATGTCTCTATATCCTGAGAGCTAGCTACATGGCAGAGTAGTCCAACATGTCCATATATAGAGGACTAGCTACATGGCAGACGAGTCCAACATGTCCATATACTGAGAGTTATCTACATGGCAGATGATACCAACGAGTCCATATACTGAGATGTAGCTACATGGCAGTGTAGTCTTACATGTCCATATACAGAGTACTAGCTACATGGAAAATGAGTCCAACATGTCCATATACTGAGAGTTAGCTACATGGCAGATGAGTCCAATATGTGCATATTTAGAGGACTATCTATAAGGCATATGAGTCAAACATATTCACACAGAGAGAACTGGATACATGGCTGATGAGAACAACATGTCCATATACTGACAGCTACCTCTATGGCAGACAAGTCTAATATGTTCATATACAGAGAGCTACCTACATGTCAGATCAGTCGAGCATATCTATGCACAGAGAGCTAGCTACATAGCAGATGGGTCCAAAATGACTGTATGCTGAGAGCTAGGAATAAGTCCAAATTCGGAGTTCTAACTACATGGCAGATGAGAATAATGTGTCCCTATACAGAGAGCTAGCTATACGGCTGAGTAGTACAACATGTCTCTATACAGAGATCTAGCAACATGGCAGATGAGTCCAACATGTCCATATACTGAGAGATAGCTACATGGCAGATAAGTCCAATATCTTCATATACAGATATGTAACTACATGTCAGATCAGTCCAACATATCCATGTACAGAGAGCTAGCTACATGGCAGACTAGTCCAAAATGTCCATATACAAAGAGATAGCTACATGCAGAGTAGTACAACATTTCCATATACAGAGTTCTAGCTTCATGACAAATGAGTTCAACGTGTCCATATATAAAAAGCTAACTCCATGGCAGAGTAGTACAACATGTTCATGTACAGAGTACTAGATAAATGGCAGAGTAGTGTAACATTTCCATATACAGATTTCTAGATACATGAGTCCAGCGTGTCCATATACTGAGAGCTAGCTACATGGCAGAGTAATCCAACATGTCCATATACAGAGTATTTGCTACATGTCAAATGAGTCCAACGTGTCCATATACTGAGTGTTATAAACATGGAAGATGATTCCAACATGTTTATATTTAGAGGGCTAGCTACAAGACATGTGAGTACAACATGCTCATAAACAGACAGCTGGTTCCATGGCTGATGAGTCCAGCATGTCTATATACTGAGAGCTAGCTCTATGGCAGAGAGGTCCAATATGTTCATATACAGAGAGCTACCTACATGTCAGATCACTCCATCATTTACATGTAAGAGAGCTAGCTACATGGCAGAGTAGTGCAACATTTCCATATACAGATGAATACAACATGTTCATATAATGAGAGCTAACTACATAGCAGTGTAGTCCAACATGTCCATATACAGAGTATTAGCTACAAGGTTAATGAGTCCAACTTGTCCATATAATGAGAGCTAGCTACATGGTGGACAAGTCCAATATGTTCATATACATAGAGCTACCTACATGGCAGATCAGTGCAACATGTCCATGTACAGAGAGCTAGCTACATGGCAGAGGACTCCATAATGTCCATATACAAAGATTTAGCTACATTGTAGAGTATTGCATCATTTCCATATACAGAGTTCTAGAAACAAATGCAGATGAGTCCAATGTGTCCATATACTGAGAACTAGCTTCATAGCAGTGTAGTCCAACATGTCCAACATATACAGTGTTCTAGCTACATGGTAGATGAGTCCAACGTGTTCATGTGCAGAGAGCTAGCTAAATGGCAGAGTAGTGCAACATTTCCATACACAGAGTTCTAGCTACATGGCAGCTGAGTGCCACGTACCCATATATAGAGAACTAGCTACATGGCAGAGTAGTCCAAGGTGTCCATTTATGAGAGCTAGATAAATAGCAGAGTACTCCAACAAGTCCATATGCATAGTACTAGCTACATGGCCGATGAGTCCACCATGTCCACATACTGAGAGCTGGCTACATGGCAGAGAAGTCCAATATGTTCACATATAGAGAGCTACCTACATGTCAGATCACTCCATCATTTCCATGTAAGAGAGCTAGCTTCATGGAAGACGAGACAAAGTGTCCATAAATAGAGAGCTAGCACCGTGGGAGGGTAGTGCAACATTTCCATATACAGAGTTCTAGCTACATGGCAGATGAGTCCAGCGTGTCCATGTACTGAGAGTTACCTACATGGCAGATGAGTCCGACATGTCCATATACTGAAAGTTAGATACAAGGCAGATAAGTCCAACATGTGTATGTTTAGAGGGCTAGCTACAAGGAAGATGAGTCCAACATGTCCATGCACAAACAACTGGCTACATGGCTGAAGAGTCCTATATGCCCATATACTGAGATTTAGCTATATGGTAGATGATTCCAACATATGTATATATAGAGGACTAGCTACAAGGCAGATAAGTCCAACATGTTCATACAGAAAGATCTGGCTACATGGCTGATGAGTCCAACATGTCCATATACAGAGAGCTAATTACACAGCAGAGAAGTCCAATATGTTCATATACAATGTGCTACCTAATGGTAGTTCAATCCAACATATCTCTGCTCAGAGAGCTAAGTACATTGCAGATGAGTCCAAATTGTCCATATAGAGAGAGTTTGCTACATGGCAGAGTAGTGCAACATTTCCATATACAGAGTTCTAGGTACATGGCAGATGATTTCAAGGTGTTCACATACTGAGAGTAAGGTACATGGCAGAGAAGCCCAACATGTCCATATACAGAGTACAAGTTACATGGCAGATGAGTCCAAAATGTACATATATAGAGAACTTGCTACACAGCAGAGCAGTGCATCATTTCCATATAGAGAGTACTAGCTACATGGCAGATGAGTCCAAGGTGTCCATATACTGAGAGCTAGCTACATGGCAGAGTAATCCAACATTTTCAATCCAGCTCTTTCTGTATGAACACTTTGGACTCATATGCCTTGTAGCTAGTTCTCTGTGTATACACATGTTGGACTCATCTTCCATGTAGCTGAAAGTCTGATGAGTCCAAAGTGCCCATATACTGAGAGTTAGTTACTTGTCAGATGAGTCCAACATGTGTATATATAGAGGACTAGCTACAAGGCAAATGAGTCCAACATGTTCATACAGAAAGAGATGGCAACATGGCTGATGAGTCCAACATGTCCATATACAGTGAGCTTACTACATAGCAGAAAAATACAATATGTTCATATACAGGGAGCTACCTACATGGCAGATCATTACAACATATCTATGCTCAGAGAACTAACTTCACTGCAAATGAGTCCAAAATGTCCATATACAGAGAGTTTGCTACATGACTGACTAGTGCAACATTTCCGTATACAGATTTCTAGCTACATGGCAGGTGATTCCATGGTGTCCATATACTGAGAGCTAGGTACAATGCAGAGTAGTCCAACATATCCATATACAGAGTACAAACTACATGTCAGATGAGTCCAAAATGTCCATATATAGAGAACTTGCTACATGGCAGAGAGGTGCAACATTTCCATATATAGGTTAATAGCTACATGGCAGATGAGTCCAAGGTGTCCATATACTGAGAGCTAGCTACATGGCAGAGTAATCCAACATTTCCATATACAGTGTACTAGTTATATGGCAGATGAGTCCAAAATGTCCATATAAATAGAGCTACCTACATGGCAGAGTAGTGCATCATTTCCATATATAGAATTCTAGCTACATTGCAGATGAGTCCAACGTGTTGATATACTGAGAGCTAGCTACATGGCAGAGTCGTCCAATATTTCCATATACAGAATACTAGCTACATGTCACATGAGTCCATCATGTCCATATACTGAGAGTTAGCTACATGGCAGATTAGGCCAACATGTGTATATAAAGAGGACTTGCTCAAGCAGCTGAAGCCAACATGCTCACACAGAGAGATCTGGTTATAAGGCTGATGAGTCCAACATGTCCATATACTGGGAGTTAGCTACGTAGAAGATGAGTCCAACATATGAATGTTTAGATTACTAGCTGCATTCCAGATGAGCCCAACATGTCCATATACTGAGAGCTAGCTATATGGCAGAGTAGGCCAACATGTCCATATACAGAGTTGTAACTACATGGCAGATGAGTCCAACATGTCCGTATACTGAGAATTAGCTTCATGGCAGATGAATCCAACATGTGTATGTTTAGAGGGCTAGCTACAAAGCAGATGAGTCCAACATGTTCATATACAACAAGTTGGCTACATGGCAGATGGGTCCAACATGTTCATATACTGGCAGTTAGCTACATAGTAGATGAATACACCATATGAATATTTAGAGTACTAGCTACATTGCAGATGAGTCCAACATGTCCTTTTACTGAGAGCTAGCTACAGTTCAGGGAAGTCCAATATGTCCATATACATAGTAAAAGCTCCAAGACAAATGAGTCCAACATGTCCATATACTGACAGTTAGCTACATGGCAGATAAGTTGAATATGTCCATATACTGAGAGTTAGCAACATGGCAGATGAGTCCAAAATGTCCATATATAGAGTTCTAGCTACATGGCAGAGGAGTCCAACGTGTCCATATACTGAGAGCTTTCTACATGGCAGAGTAGTCCAACATGTCCATATACAGAGTACTAGCTACATG